>NC_135232.1:882492538-882793163 GCF_051348905.1 Ranitomeya variabilis | reverse complement strand
GGTACGGGGCCGTCGCCATGCGTCGGCCCGATGTACCGACGGACGTTGTGAAATAAGGCTACTTTCACACTTGCGTTGTGTGACGTACATCGCAATGCGTCGTTTTAGAGAAAAATCGCATCCTGAAAAGTTGCCCGCAGGATGCGTTTTTTCTCCATAGACTTGCATTAGCGACGCATTGTGACGTATGGCCACACGTCGCATCCATCGTGCACAAAAAAACTTTCCATGTAACTTTTTTTGTGCCGACGGTCCGCCAAAACACGACGCATCCGTCGCACGACGGATGCGACGTGTGGCTATACGTCGCAATGCGTCGCTAATGCAAGTCTATGGAGAAAAAATGCATCCTGCGGGCAACTTTTCAGGATGCGCTTTTTCTCCAAAACGACCCATTGCGACGTACGTCACACAACGCAAGTGTGAAAGTAGCCTAAGAAATCTTCAGAATGGGCTCCTGCTCACCTCGCTGTGGAGTACATGCTTTCTAACTTTTATCAGACATACATCCTTGCTTGCTTGTATGCATAAGAAAGTACCATATGTGAACATCTGCTATACAAACACCACCATTTTTAAAAACGCATATAAATGATCACAACAGTCAGAGTGTTCTTTAATTTCGTTTTTTTATTTGACCTCTCAGTACTTTGCAAATGTTCGCTTGTTCTGTTGAGCGTTGTTGTTCATTCTGTTTAGTGCAGCTGCCCCAAAGTAAACAACTGGCCACTCTGCTCACACTTAGTAGGCATACAAAGAAAAAGGGTGATTGCGGACAACAAGGTTAACATTTCAACCAGGCACGGTCTTTCTCAAAACCTCACTGTAAAATAAATATATTGTATGAGTGTGCTGTACAAATATACATGTGTTAAAATACAAGTAAACAAGTGAAATACCTATATACATAAAAGGTACTTACCCATGACCTTTCCTCTTTTCCCTCTAGCCTTCGGGGACTCTCCTCCTATACATCTCTTTTTCCTATCCACTCCCCTCACAAAAGGTCAGTACACCATAATGGCGGCTTGACCTGTTTTACCTTCTTGCACCTAGCCTTTAAGTTTGTTTCAATATAGGTGCGTACTTTGTAATGGTCCTTGCTCTAGCCTGCACCCATGGGACTTTAATTATAGTGCTTTGGAACAAAGCACTATACTGTTATTCCACCGTGGTAAACTTCTTCTTCTTATTATTATTATAGTGCTTTGGAACAAAGCACTATACTGTTATTCCATCGTGGATAACTTCTTATTATAGTGCTTTGGAACAAAACTTGGTAAACTTCTTCTTATTCTTATTATTCAGTCCGCACGTAATGCGGCCCGAACCGCTAAACTCACAGACTCCAGTGAGGTGTCATTTCGAAGCCAGCGTTCCTGAGAGGTGTGCTAAGTATTTTTCGTGTCGATCGGATTTGTAGTTTTTGCGCAATTTGTGTTTGAAAAAAGTCTTTCAATGCGTTTCAATGGAGAAATTTTCCTATACGTTTATAATGGGCTGGTTTCTGAGGCAATTTCTAAAAATAACTGCCACCTGGCTGATTAGCTCATTGATATGCGCAGTCAGACACAGTTACTATGCCAACTCCTATGAAATCTACATCAGCTCACCAGGTCACAAGTTTTGTCAGATAATATCAGCTCTTAAAGTGACAGTACAGCACAATTCCAAACCACTATCCGTAGTCTTATGATTATTAGACTGTGGCCCGATTCTAACTCATCGGGTATTCTAGAATATGCATGTCCACGTAGTATATTGCACAGCCACGCAGTATACAGTGCAGAGCCGTGCAGTACACAGCGCAGAGCCGCGCAGTACACAGCGCAGAGCCGCGCAGTACACAGCGCAGAGCCGCGCAGTATAAAGCGCAGAGCCGCGCAGTACACAGCGCAGAGCCGCGCAGTACACAGCGCAGAGCCGCGCAGTACACAGCGCAGAGCCGCGCAGTATAAAGCGCAGAGCCGCGCAGTACACAGCGCAGAGCCGCGCAGTATAAAGCGCAGAGCCGCGCAGTACAGAGCGCAGAGCCGCGCAGTACACAGCGCAGAGCCGCGCAGTACACAGCGCAGAGCCACGCAGTATAAAGCGCAGAGCCGCGCAGTACACAGCGCAGAGCCGCGCAGTACACAGCGCAGAGCCGTGCAGTACACAGCGCAGAGCCGCGCAGTTTAAAGCGCAGAGCCGTGCAGTACACAGCGCAGAGCCGCGCAGTACACAGCGCAGAGCCGTGCAGTACACAGCGCAGAGCCGCGCAGTATAAAGCGCAGAGCCGTGCAGTACACAGCGCAGAGCCGCGCAGTACACAGCGCAGAGCCGCGCAGTACACAGCGCAGAGCCGCGCAGTATAAAGCGCAGAGCCGTGCAGTACACAGCGCAGAGCCGTGCAGTACACAGCGCAGAGCCGCGCAGTACACAGCGCAGAGCCATGCAGTACACAGCGCAAAGCCGCGCAGTATAAAGCGCAGAGCCGCGCAGTATAAAGCGGAGAGCCGCGCAGTACACAGCGCAGAGCCGAGCAGTACACAGCGCAGAGCCGCGCAGTAGACAGCGCAGAGCCGTGCAGTACAGAGCGCAGAGCCGCACAGTATAAAGCGCAGAGCCGCGCAGTATACCGCGCAGAGCCGTGCAGTACACAGCGCAGAGCCGCGCAGTACACAGCGCAGAGCCGCGCAGTACACAGCGCAGAGCCGCGCAGTACACAGCGCAGAGCCGCGCAGTACACAGCGCAGAGCCGAGCAGTACACAGCGCAGAGCCGCGCAGTACACAGCGCAGAGCCGCACAGTACACAGCGCAGAGCCGCGCAGTATACAGCGCAGAGCCACGCAGTACACAGCGCAGAGCCACGCAGTACAGAGCGCAGAGCCGCACAGTATAAAGCGCAGAGCCGCGCAGTACACAGCGCAGAGCCGCGCAGTACACAGCGCAGAGCCGCACAGTACACAGTGCAGAGCCGCACAGTACACAGCACAGAGCCGCGCAGTACACAGCGCAGAGCCACCCAGTATACAGCGCAGAGCCGCGCAGTACGCAGCGTAGAGCCACGCAGTATGCAGCGCAGAGCCGCGCAGTATACAGCGCTGAGCCGCGTAGTATACAGCGCAGAGCCCCGCAGTATACAGTGCAGAGCCCCGCAGTATACAGCGCAGACACGCGCAGTACACAGCACGGACACGCGCAGTACACAGCGCAGAGCCGCGCAGTACACAGCGCAGAGCCGCGTAGTATACAGCGAAGAGCCACGCAGTATATAGCGCAGAGCCGCGCAGTACAAAGCGCAGAGCTGCGCAGAGCTGCGCAGTATACAGCGCAGAGCCGCGCAGTATACAGCGCAGAACGCGCAGTACACAGTGCAGAGCCGCGCAGTACACAGCGCAGAGCCGTGCAGTACACAGCGCAGAGCCGCGCAGTACACAGCGCAGAGCCACGCAGTATACAGCGCAGAGCCGCGTAGTATACAGCGCAGAGCCGCGTAGTATACAGCGCAGAGCCACGCAGTATACAGCACAGAGCCACGCAGTATACAGCGCAGAGCCACGTAGTTATACTGCCCAGTCACGTAGTATATTGTCCAGTCACATAGTATACTGCATATCCCTGTTAAAAAAAAAAAGAATTAAAATAAAAAAGTTACATACTCACCTCCTGGAGCGGCCGGTATCTGATGGTTGTTGCACCTCCTAGAGCGGCCGGTACACGATGCTTGTTGCACCTGGAGTGGCCGGTACCCGATGCTTGTTGCGCGCTCCGGTCCCAAGAGTGCATTGCGGTCTCACGAGATGATGACGTAGCGGTGTTGTGAGACAGAAAGACGGAAGTGCCCTTAGATAATTAGATAGTAGATTACCCCGCTCACCAATTCGGAACCCGAGAGGCCCGGCCCACCAAATCGGACCCCGAGGGGCCCGGCCCACCAAATCGGACCCAGAGTGACCCCGCCCCCTAAATCAGACCCAGAGTGACCCCGCCCACCAAATCGGACCCAGAGTGGCTCCGCCCACCAAATCGGACCCAGAGTGACCCCTTCCACCAAATCAGACCCAGAGTGACCCCTTCCACCAAATCGGACCCAGAGTGACCCCTTCCACCAAATCGGGCCCAGAGTGACCCCGCCCACCAAATCGGACCCAGAGTGACCCCACCCACCAAATCGGACCCTGAGGTGCCCAGCCCACCAAATCAGACCCTGAGGTGCCCAGCCCACCAAATCGGACCGAGTGACCCCACCCACCAAATTGGTCCCTAAGGTGCCCCGCCCACCAAATCGGACCCAGAGTGGCTCCGCCCACCGAATCGGACCCAGAGTGGCCGCGCCCACAGAATCGGACCAAAAGTGACCCCGCCCACCGAATCGGACCTAGATTTACCCCGCCCACAAAATCAGACCCAGATTGACCCAACCCACCAAATCGGACCGCCTGAGGGGCACCCAAGTGTGAAAGTCTTGCAGGGGCAGCCCGGGCACCATTCCAAAGCACTATCTGTAGTTCCTTCAGGAAATACCCATCTAGTTCTTCTTCTTATTCTTATTATTATTAGGCTTTTTTCCGCAATTAATGCGGCCCAAACCATAAAACGCACAGACTCCAGTGAGATGTCATTTCGAAGCCAGCGTCCACGAGAGGTGTGCTAAGTTATTTTCATGTCGATCGGATTTGTAGTTTTGGTGCAATTTGCATTTGAAAATTGTTTCCCCCTCATTGGAAAGCATTGTTTCAATGCATTTCAATAGGGACATTTTCCTATACGTTTAAAATGGTCTGGTTTCTGAGGCAATTTCTAAAAATAACTTAACTGCCAAATGCCACCTGGCTGATTAGCTCATTGATATGCGCAGTCAGACACAGTTACTATGCCAACGCTTACCAACTCCACCAGGTCAGTTTTGTCAGATAATATCAGCTCTTAAAGTGACAGCACAGCCCAATTTCAAAGCACTATCTGTAGTCTTATTATTATTACAGTATACAGTGCAGAGCCCCACAGTATACAGCGCAGAGCCCCGCAGTATACAGCGCAGAGCCGCGCAGTATACAGCGCAGAGCCGCGCATTATACAGCACGGAGCCGCGCAGCATACAGCGAAGAGCCGCGCAGCATACAGCGCAGAGCCGCGCAGCATACAGCGCAGAGCCCCGCAGCATACAGCGCAGAGCCCCGCAGCATACAGCGCAGAGCCGCGCAGTATACAGCGCGGAGCCGCGCATTATACAGCACGGAGCCGCGCAGCATATAGCGCGGAGCCGCGCAGCATACAGCGCAGAGCCCCGCAGCATACAGCGCAGAGCCCCGCAGTATACAGCGCAGAGCCGCGCAGCATACAGCGCAGAGCCCCGCAGCATACAGCGCAGAGCCCCGCAGCATGCAGCGCAGAGCCGCGCAGTATACAGCGCGGAGCCGCGCATTATACAGCACGGAGCCGCGCAGCATATAGCGCGGAGCCGCGCAGCATACAGCGCAGAGCCCCGCAGCATACAGCGCAGAGCCCCGCAGTGTATAGCACGGAGCCGCGCAGCATACAGCGAAGAGCCGCGCAGCATACAGCGCAGAGCCCCGCAGCATACAGCGCAGAGCCCCGCAGCATACAGCGCAGAGCCGCGCAGTATACAGCGCGGAGCCGCGCATTATACAGCACGGAGCCGCGCAGCATATAGCGCGGAGCCCCGCAGCATACAGCGCAGAGCCCCGCAGCATACAGCGCAGAGCCCCGCAGTATACAGCGCAGAGCCGCGCAGTATACAGCGCAGAGCCGCGCAGCATACAGCGCAGAGCCCCGCAGCATACAGCGCAGAGCCGCGCATTATACAGCGCGGAGCCGCGCAGCATACAGCGCGGAGCCGCGCAGCATACAGCGCGGAGCCCCGCAGCATACAGCGCGGAGCCCCGCAGCATACAGCGCGGAGCCCCGCAGCATACAGCGCGGAGCCCCGCAGCATACAGCGCGGAGCCGCGCAGTATACAGCGCTGAGCCGCGCAGTATACAGTGCGGAGACGTGCATTATACAGCGCGGAGCCGCGCAGCATACAGCGCGGAGCCGCGCAGCATACAGCGCGGAGCCGCGCAGCATACAGCGCGGAGCCGCGCAGCATACAGCGCAGAGCAGCGCAGCATACAGCGCAGAGCCGCGCAGCATACAGCGCAGAGCCGCGCAGCATACAGCGCAGTCAGACCCAGTTACTATGCCAACGCCTATGAACTCTACATGAGTCCAGCACACAAGTTTTGTCAGATAATATCAGCTCTTAAAGTGACAGCATCGCACAATTCCAAAGCACTATCTGTAGTCATATTATAATTATTGCCCCGCTCACCAATTCGGACCCCGAGTGGCGCCGCCAGCCAAATCGGACCCCGAGTGGCGCCGCCCGCCAAATCGGACCCAGAGTGGCGCCGCCCGCCAAATCGGACCCAGAGTGGCGCCGCCCGCCAACTCGGACCCAGAGTGACCCGGGCCACCAAATCGGACCCAGAGTGACCCGGGCCACCAAATCGGACCCAGAGTGACCCGGGCCACCAAATCGGACCCAGAGTGACCCGGGCCACCAAATCGGACCCAGAGTGACCCGGGCCACCAAATCGGACCCAGAGTGACCCGGGCCACCAAATCGGACCCAGAGTGACCCGGGCCACCAAATCGGACCCAGAGTGACCCGGGCCGCCAAATCGGACCCAGAGTGACCCGGGCCGCCAAATCGGATCCAGAGTGACCCGGGCCGCCAAATCGGACCCAGAGTGACCCGGGCCGCCAAATCGGACCCAGAGTGACCCGGGCCACCAAATCGGACCCAGAGTGACCCGGGCCACCAAATCGGACCCAGAGTGACCCGGGCCACCAAATCGGACCCAGAGTGACCCGGCCCACCAAATCGGACCCAGAGTGAACCGGCCCACCAAATCGGACCCAGAGTGACCCGGCCCACCAAATCGGACCCAGAGTGACCCGGCCCACCAAATCGGACCCAGAGTGACCCGGGCCACCAAGTCGGACCCAGAGTGACCCGGCCCACCAAATGGGACCCAGAGTGACCCGGCCCACCAAATGGGACCCAGAGTGACCCGGCCCACCAAATGGGACCCAGAGTGACCCGGCCCACCAAATGGGACCCAGAGTGACCCGGCCCACCAAATGGGACCCAGAGTGACCCGGCCCACCAAATCGGACCCAGAGTGACCCGGCCCACCAAATCGGACCCAGAGTGACCCGGCCCACCAAATCGGACCCAGAGTGACCCGGCCCACCAAATCGGACCCAGAGTGACCCGGCCCACCAAATCGGACCCAGAGTGACCCGGCCCATCAAATCGGACCCAGAGTGACCCGGCCCACCAAATCGGACCCAGAGTGACCCGGGCCACCAAATTGGACCCAGAGTGACCCGGCACACCAAATCGGACCCAGAGTGACCCGGCCCACCAAATCGGACCCAGAGTGACCCGGCCCACCAAATCGGACCCAGAGTGACCCGGCCCACCAAATCGGACCCAGAGTGGCGCCGCCCGCCAAATCGGACCCAGAGTGGCGCCGCCCGCCAAGTCGGACCCAGAGTGGCGCCGACCGCCAAGTCGGACCCAGAGTGGCGCCGCCCGCCAAGTCGGACCCAGAGTGGCGCCGCCCGCCAAATCGGACCCAGTGGCGCCACCCGCCAAATCGGACCCAGAGTGGCGCCGCCCACCAAATCGGACCCAGAGTGGCGCCGCCCGCCAAATCGGACCCAGAGTGGCGCTGCCCGCCAAATCGGACCCAGTGTGACCCGGCCCACCAAATCGGACCCAGAGTGACCCGGCTCACCAAATCGGACCCAGAGTGACCCGGCTCACCAAATCGGACCCAGAGTGACCCGGCCCACCAAATCGGACCCAGAGTGACCCGGGCCACCAAATCGGACCCAGAGTGACCCGGCACACCAAATCGGACCCAGAGTGACCCGGCCCACCAAATCGGACCCAGAGTGACCCGGCCCACCAAATCGGACCCAGAGTGACCCGGCCCACCAAATCGGACCCAGAGTGGCGCCGCCCGCCAAATCGGACCCAGAGTGGCGCCGCCCGCCAAGTCGGACCCAGAGTGGCGCCGACCGCCAAGTCGGACCCAGAGTGGCGCCGCCCGCCAAGTCGGACCCAGAGTGGCGCCGCCCGCCAAATCGGACCCAGTGGCGCCACCCGCCAAATCGGACCCAGAGTGGCGCCGCCCACCAAATCGGACCCAGAGTGGCGCCGCCCGCCAAATCGGACCCAGAGTGGCGCTGCCCGCCAAATCGGACCCAGTGTGACCCGGCCCACCAAATCGGACCCAGAGTGACCCGGCTCACCAAATCGGACCCAGAGTGACCCGGCTCACCAAATCGGACCCAGAGTGACCCGGCCCACCAAATCGGACCCAGAGTGACCCGGGCCACCAAATCGGACCCAGAGTGACCCGGCACACCAAATCGGACCCAGAGTGACCCGGCCCACCAAATCGGACCCAGAGTGACCCGGCCCACCAAATCGGACCCAGAGTGACCCGGCCCACCAAATCGGACCCAGAGTGGCGCCGCCCGCCAAATCGGACCCAGAGTGGCGCCGCCCGCCAAGTCGGACCCAGAGTGGCGCCGACCGCCAAGTCGGACCCAGAGTGGCGCCGCCCGCCAAGTCGGACCCAGAGTGGCGCCGCCCGCCAAATCGGACCCAGTGGCGCCACCCGCCAAATCGGACCCAGAGTGGCGCCGCCCACCAAATCGGACCCAGAGTGGCGCCGCCCGCCAAATCGGACCCAGAGTGGCGCTGCCCGCCAAATCGGACCCAGTGTGACCCGGCCCACCAAATCGGACCCAGAGTGACCCGGCTCACCAAATCGGACCCAGAGTGACCCGGCTCACCAAATCGGACCCAGAGTGACCCGGCCCACCAAATCGGACCCAGAGTGACCCGGCCCACCAAATCGGACCCAGAGTAACCCGGCCCACCAAATCGGACCCAGAGTGACCCCGCCCACCAAATCGGACCCAGAGTGACCCGGCCCACCAAATCGGACCCAGAGTGACCCGGCCCACGAAATCGGACCCAGAGTGACCCGGCCCACCAAATCGGACCCAGAGTGACCCGGCCCACCAAATCGGACCCAGAGTGACCCGGCCCACCAAATCGGACCCAGAGTGACCCGGCCCACCAAATCAGACCCAGAGTGACCCGGCCCACCAAATCGGACCCAGAGTGACCCGGCCCACCAAATCGGACCCAGAGTGACCCGGGCCACCAAATCGGACCCAGAGTGACCCGGGCCACCAAATCGGACCCAGAGTGACCCGGGCCACCAAATCGGACCCAGAGTGACCCGGCCCACCAAATCGGACCCAGAGTGACCCGGGCCACCAAATCGGACCCAGAGTGACCCGGGCCACCAAATCGGACCCAGAGTGACTCGGGCCACCAAATCGGACCCAGAGTGACCCGAGCCACCAAATCGGACCCAGAGTGACCCGGGCCACCAAATCGGACCCAGAGTGACCCGGGCCACTAAGTCGGACCCAGAGTGACCCGGGCCACCAAGTCGGACCCAGAGTGACCCGGCCCACCAAATCGGACCCAGAGTGACGCGGGCCACCAAATCGGACCCAGAGTGACCCGGGCCACCAAATCGGACCCAGAGTGGCCTCAACCCTGAGGGGCTACAACTACCAAACCAGCGCCTGAGGGGCACCCAAGTGTGGAAAGTCTTGCAGGGGCAGCCCGGGCACCATTCCAAAGCACTATCTGTAGTTCCTTCAGGAAATACCCATCTAGTTATTATTATTATTAGGCTTTTTTTCGCAGTTAATGCGGCCCGAACCGCTGAACGCACAGACTCCAGTGAGGTGTCATTTCGAAGCCAGCGTCCACGAGAGGTGTGCTAAGTTATTTTCATGTCGATCGGATTTGTAGTTTTGGCGCAATTTGCATTTGAAAATTGTTTCCCCCTCATTGGAAAGCATTGTTTCAATGCATTTCAATAGGGAAATTTTGCTATACGTTTAAAATGGGCTGGTTTCTGAGGCAATTTCTAAAAATAACTTAACTGCCAAATGCCACCTGGCTGATTAGCTCATTGATATGCGCAGTCAGACACAGTTACTATGCCAACGCCAACCAACTCCACCAGGTCACCGTTTTGTCAGATAATATCAGCTCTTAAAGTGACAGCACAGCACAATTCAAAAGGACTATCTGTAGTCTTATTATTATTACAGTATAAAGCGCAGAGCCCCGCAGCATACAGCGCAGAGCCGCGCAGAATATAGCGCAGAGCCCCGCAGTATACAGCGCAGAGCTCCGCATTATACAGCGCGGAGCCGCGCAGCATACAGCGCGGAGCCACGCAGCATACAGCGCGGAGCCGCGCATTATACAGCGCGGAGCCGCGCATAATACAGCGCGGAGCCGCACATTATACAGCGCGGAGCCGCGCAGCATACAGCGCGGAGCCGCGCAGCATACAGCGCGGGGCCGCGCAGCATACAGCGCGGAGCCCCGCAACATACAGCGCGGAGCCCCGCAGCATACAGCGCAGAGCCGCGCATTATACAGCGCGGAGCCGCGCAGCATACAGCGAGGAGCCGCGCAGCATACAGCGCGGAGCCGCGCAGCATACAGCGCGGAGCCGCGCAGCATACAGCGCGGAGCCGCGCAGCATACAGCGCAGAGCCGCGCAGCATACAGCGCAGAGCCGCGCAGTATACAGCGCCCACCAAATCGGACCCAGAGTGGCTACAACTACCAAACCAGCGCCTGAGGGGCACCCAAGTGTGAAAGTCTTGCTGGGGCAACCCGGGCACCATTCCAAAGCACTATCTGTAGTTCCTTCAGGAAATACCCATCTTTTTCTCTCTGTTATCAGCCATTCCCCGTACTGCTGTCAGTCTATTTCTCTCTGTTATCAGCCATTCCCCTGTCCTGCTGTCAGTCTATTTCTTTCTGTTATCAGCCATTCCCCTGTCCTGCTGTCAGTCTATTTCTCTCTGTTATCAGCCATTCCGCGTCCTGCTGTCAGTCTATTTCTCTCTGTTATCAGCCATTCCCCGTCCTGCTGTCAGTCTATTTCTCTCTGTTATCAGCCATTCCCCTGTCCTGCTGTCAGTCTATTCTCTCTGTTATCAGCCATTCCCTTGTCCTGCTGTCAGTCTATTCTCTGTTATCAGCCATTCCCTTATCCTGCTGTCAGTCAGAGTGACCCGGCCCACCAAATCGGACCCAGAGTGACCCGGCCCACCAAATCGGACCCAGAGTGACCCGGGCCACCAAATCGGACCCAGAGTGACCCGGCCCACCAAATCGGACCCAGAGTGACCCGGGCCACCAAATCGGACCCAGAGTGACCCGGGCCACCAAATCGGACCCAGAGTGACCCGGGCCACCAAATCGGACCCAGAGTGACCCGGGCCACCAAATCGGACCCAGAGTGACCCGGGCCACCATATCGGACCCAGAGTGGCCCGGGCCACCAAATCGGACCCAGAGTGGCCCGGGCCACCAAATCGGACCCAGAGTGGCCCGGGCCACCAAATCGGACCCAGAGTGGCCCGGGCCACCAAGTCGGACCCAGAGTGGCCCGGGCCACCAAGTCGGACCCAGAGTGGCCCGGGCCACCAAATCGGACCCAGAGTGGCCCGGGCCACCAAATCGGACCCAGAGTGGCCCGGGCCACCAAATCGGACCCAGAGTGGCCCGAGCCACCAAATCGGACCCAGAGTGGCCCGGGCCACCAAATCGGACCCAGAGTGGCCGGCCCACCAAATCGGACCCATAGTGGCCCGGCCCACCGAATCGGACCCAGAGTGGCCCGGCCCACCAAATCGGACCCAGAGTGACCCAGCCCACCAAATCGGACCCAGAGTGGCTCCGCCCCCCAAATCGGACCCAGAGTGGCCCCGCCCACCAAATCCTCAACCCTAAGGAGCTACAACTACCAAACCAGCATCTGAGGGGCACCCAAGTGTGAAAGTCTTTCAGGGGCAGCCCGGGCACCATTCCAAAGCACTATCTGTAGTTCCTTCAGGAAATACCCATCTAGTTCTTATTATTATTATTCAGTCCGCACGTAATGCGGCCCGAACCGCTAAACTCACAGACTCCAGTGAGGTGTCATTTCGAAGCCAGCGTTCCTGAGAGGTGTGCTAAGTATTTTTCGTGTCGATCGGATTTGTAGTTTTGGCGCAATTTGCGTTTGAAAAAAGTGTCTCAATGCATTTCAATAGGGAAATTTTCCAATACGTTTATAATGGGCCTGATTTCTGAGGCAATTTCTAAAAATAACTGCCACCTGGCTGATTACCTCATTGATATGCGCAGTGAGACCCAGTTACTATGCCAACGCCTATAAACTCTACCAGCCCACCAGGTCACAAGTTTTGTCAGATAATATCAGCTCTTAAAGTGACAGTACAGCACAATTACAAAGCACTATCTGTAGTCTTATCATTATTGCCCCGCTCACCAAATCGGACCCAGCCCACCAAATCGGACCAGAGTGCCCCCGCCTGCCAAATCGGACCCAGAGTGCCCTCGCCCGCCAAATCGGACCCAGAGTGGCGCCGCCCGTCAAGTCGGACCCAGAGTGGCGCCGCCCGCCAAATCGGACCCAGAGTGGCGCCGCCCGCCAAATCGGACCCAGAGTGGCGCCGCCCGCCAAATCGGACCCAGAGTGGCGCCGCCCGCCAAATCGGACCCAGAGTTGCGCCGCCCGCCAAATCGGACCCAGAGTGGCGCCGCCCGCCAAATCGGACCCAGAGTTGCGCCGCCCGCCAAATCGGACCCAGAGAGGCGCCGCCCGCCAAATCGGACCCAGAGTGGCGCCGCCCGCCAAATCGGACCCAGAGTGGCGCCGCCCGCCAAATCGGACCCAGAGTGACCCGGGCCACCAAATCGGACCCAGAGTGACCCGGGCCGCCAAATCGGACCCAGAGTGACCCGGGCCGCCAAATCGGACCCAGAGTGACGCCGCCCGCCAAATCGGACCCAGAGTGGCGCCGCCCGCCAAATCGGACCCAGAGTGGCGCCGCCCGCCAAATCGGACCCAGAGTGGCGCCGCCCGCCAAATCGGACCCAGAGTGACCCCGCCCGCCAAATCGGACCCAGAGTGACCCGGCCCACCAAATCGGACCCAGAGTGACCCGGCCCGCCAAATCGGACCCAGAGTGACCCGGCCCGCCAAATCGGACCCAGAGTGACCCGGCCCGCCAAATCGGACCCAGAGTGGCGCCGCCCGCCAAATCGGACCCAGAGTGGCGCCGCCCGCCAAGTCGGACCCAGAGTGGCGCCGCCCGCCAAGTCGGACCCAGAGTGGCGCCGCCCGCCAAGTCGGACCCAGAGTGGCGCCGCCCGCCAAGTCGGACCCAGAGTGGCGCCGCCCGCCAAGTCGGACCCAGAGTGGCGCCGCCCGTCAAATCGGACCCAGAGTGGCGCCGCCCGTCAAATCGGACCCAGAGTGACCCGGGCCACCAAATCGGACCCAGAGTGACCCGGGCCACCAAATCGGACCCAGAGTGACCCGGGCCACCAAATCGGACCCAGAGTGACCCGGGCCACCAAATCGGACCCAGAGTGACCCGGGCCACCAAATCGGACCCAGAGTGACCCGGGCCACCAAATCGGACCCAGAGTGACCCGGCCCACCAAATCGGACCCAGAGTGACCCGGGCCACCAAATCGGACCCAGAGTGACCCGGGCCACCAAATCGGACCCAGAGTGACCCGGGCCACCAAATCGGACCCAGAGTGACCCGGGCCACCAAATCGGACCCAGAGTGACCCGGGCCACCAAATCGGACCCAGAGTGACCCGGGCCACCAAATCGGGCCCAGAGTGACCCGGGCCGCCAAATCGGACCCAGAGTGACCCAGGCCGCCAAATCGGACCCAGAGTGACCCGGCCCACCAAGCCTCAACCCTGAGGGGCTACAACTACCAAACCAGCGCCTGAGGGGCACCCAAGTGTGAAAGTCTTGCAGGGGCAGCCCGGGCACCATTCCAAAGCACTATCTGTAGTTCCTTCAGGAAATACCCATCTAGTTCTTATTATTATTATTCAGTCCGCACGTAATGCGGCCCGAACCGCTAAACTCACAGACTCCAGTGAGGTGTCATTTCGAAGCCAGCGTTCCTGAGAGGTGTGCTAAGTATTTTTCGTGTCGATCGGATTTGTAGTTTTGGCGCAATTTGCGTTTGAAAAAAGTGTCTCAATGCATTTCAATAGGGAAATTTTCCAATACGTTTATAATGGGCCTGATTTCTGAGGCAATTTCTAAAAATAACTGCCACCTGGCTGATTAGCTCATTGATATGCGCAGTGAGACCCAGTTACTATGCCAACGCCTATAAACTCTACCAGCCCACCAGGTCACAAGTTTTGTCAGATATTATCAGCTCTTAAAGTGACAGTACAGCACAATTACAAAGCACTATCTGTAGTCTTATCATTATTGCCCCGCTCACCAAATCGGACCCAGCCCACCAAATCGGACCAGAGTGCCCCCGCCTGCAAAATCGGACCCAGAGTGGCGCCGCCCGTCAAGTCGGACCCAGAGTGGCGCCGCCCGCCAAATCGGACCCAGAGTGGCGCCGCCCGCCAAATCGGACCCAGAGTGGCGCCGCCCGCCAAATCGGACCCAGAGTGGCGCCGCCCGCCAAATCGGACCCAGAGTGGCGCCGCCCGCCAAATCGGACCCAGAGTGGCGCCGCCCGCCAAATCGGACCCAGAGTGGCGCCGCCCGCCAAATCGGACCCAGAGTGGCGCCGCCCGCCAAATCGGACCCAGAGAGGCGCCGCCCGCCAAATCGGACCCAGAGTGGCACCGCCCGCAAAATCGGACCCAGAGTGGCGCCGCCCGCCAAATCGGACCCAGAGTGACCCGGGCCACCAAATCGGACCCAGAGTGACCCGGGCCGCCAAATCGGACCCAGAGTGACCCGGGCCGCCAAATCGGACCCAGAGTGGCGCCGCCCGCCAAATCGGACCCAGAGTGGCACCGCCTGCCAAATTGGACCCAGAGTGGCACCGCCCGCCAAATCGGACCCAGAGTGGCGCCGCCCGCCAAATCGGACCCAGAGTGGCGCCGCCCGCCAAATCGGACCCAGAGTGACCCGGCCCGCCAAATCGGACCCAGAGTGACCCGGCCCGCCAAATCGGACCCAGAGTGACCCGGCCCGCCAAATCGGACCCAGAGTGACCCGGCCCGCCAAATCAGACCCAGAGTGACCCGGCCCGCCAAATCGGACCCAGAGTGACCCGGCCCGCCAAATCGGACCCAGAGTGACCCGGCCCGCCAAATCGGACCCAGAGTGACCCGGCCCACCAAATCGGACCAAGAGTGGCGCCGCCCGCCAAGTCAGACCCAGAGTGGCGCCGCCCGCCAAGTCAGACCCAGAGTGGCGCCGCCCGCCAAGTCGGACCCAGAGTGGCGCCGCCCGCCAAGTCGGACCCAGAGTGGCGCCGCCCGCCAAGTCGGACCCAGAGTGGCGCCGCCCGCCAAGTCGGACCCAGAGTGGCGCCGCCCGCCAAGTCGGACCCAGAGTGGCGCCGCCCGTCAAATCGGACCCAGAGTGGCGCCGCCCGTCAAATCGGACCCAGAGTGACCCGGGCCACCAAATCGGACCCAGAGTGACCCGGGCCACCAAATCGGACCCAGAGTGACCCGGGCCACCAAATCGGACCCAGAGTGACCCGGGCCACCAAATCGGACCCAGAGTGACCCGGGCCACCAAATCGGACCCAGAGTGACCCGGGCCACCAAATCGGACCCAGAGTGACCCGGGCCACCAAATCGGACCCAGAGTGACCCGGGCCACCAAATCGGACCCAGAGTGACCCGGGCCACCAAATCGGGCCCAGAGTGACCTGGGCCACCAAATCGGGCCCAGAGTGACCCGGGCCACCAAATCGGGCCCAGAGTGACCCGGGCCGACCAAATCGGGCCCAGAGTGACCCGGGTTGACCAAATCGGGCCCAGAGTGACCCGGGCCACCAAATGGGACCCAGAGTGACCCGGGCCACCAAATGGGACCCAGAGTGACCCGGGCCACCAAATGGGACCCAGAGTGACCCGGGCCACCAAATGGGACCCAGAGTGACCCGGGCCACCAAATGGGACCCAGAGTGACCCGGCCCACCAAATGGGACCCAGAGTGACCCGGCCCACCAAATGGGACCCAGAGTGACCCGGCACACCAAATGGGACCCAGAGTGACCCGGCCCACCAAGCCTCAACCCTGAGGGGCTACAACTACCAAACCAGCGCCTGAGGGGCACCCAAGTGTGAAAGTCTTGCAGGGGCAGCCCGGGCACCATTCCAAAGCACTATCTGTAGTTCCTTCAGGAAATACCCATCTAGTTTCCTCATGTTAATCTGTTGCATTTCGTGATATACCTTTTTTGGACCTGGACGAGTCAAAATCTAATGTGTGGAGAGCTGTGTAAAAAAATGTTTTTTATATTTTGACAGGAAGTTATTGGTTTTCTTCTTTTTATGTATATATGTATTTCACCTGTTTACTTGTATTTTAACACATGTATATTTGTACAGCACACTCATACAATAAATTTATTTTACAGTGAGATTTTGAGAAAGACCTGCCTGGTCGAAACGTTAACCTTGTTGTCCGCAATCACCCTTTTTCTTTGAAAATTTTTTTGGTGGTGCTTGGACACATGAATAAAAGCAACTAAACTTTCTACATAAATGCAAAGACTTGAGTGCGGACATTTTTCTCTTGTATATTGGACTTTGGAAGTCCAGCCGGCACCTACCTCTCTGAACTTTACAGTGTGCTCATCATATATCTCTCTGCACACTTAGTAGGTGGCACATAAAATTCAAAGCCATTCATGTTTAACATTGCAAAATCCGGGGCTAACATCAGTAACTCTTTGGTCCCATATTTTCAATTTTTCCATACTCTTTAAATGTACAAAACATTTCTTAGCAGGTTATATAAATCATGCCATTAGCAATCATTTGAAAATTTAACAGATAATTTGCTAAAACAAACAAAAAAGGAGAAAGCACCATATATGGAGGTCACTATGGTTAGAGGTGGATGGGAAAGAGGAAGGAGGGAATATGCCGCACTCACTTCTGATGGTTGTGCTTGTTCAGGCTCAACTCTGTCTGAAGCAATCGGCTGTCAATTAACAATCTGGGAGCGCTGCTGCACCTTCTGCCCACTCTGAAGCAGAGGTCAGGAGATGTAATCAAATCAGGGCCCTGTACTCCGATGGATGTGCTGATTCAGGTACAAGACTGTCTGTAGCAGTCAACTGGTCTGGATATTACAATGCACATACAGAGAATAGTCAGGCCAGATGCAGGTTGACAGTTTATTGACTACACTATGCGTTTCAGGGACAGTCCATCCACTTCATCAGGTGAGTATAGACACCTAAGCACTACTAGAAAACTATATATACACAAACACTAATAATATACTAATACACTAAATGATGACTCTGCATATACAATTAGAATAATAAAAGAACCATGTGAGAAACTAAAAAGTTGTAAGAGAGCATATAAACTCCCTTCCATAAATTCATTATCTCCATAAAATATAAAAATTATTATAATTACTTATAAGTGAATAGTGAAATATTCAGATTCGGGAAAATTGGCACCAAAAATTTCTAATATCCGTGTATTCGTATTGAATAAGGAATACAATACAAGTCAATGGGAAAGCTGAATATTTTTCTTCTGGACCCAACAAACAGGTCTGGGAGCCTGAGAAAAAAAGCTGAAATGCATGGGAAAGAGCTGAAATTAAATGGGAACAGCATGGAGAAGATGCCTGCATGCCTTTCTGACTCACATATGGGAATAATGTTGTTACACTATTGTGCTGCTTTTATAGATTTACAAAAAGACCTACTAAACCAAACCTAATTTTTTTTAAAGGGAAAAATGCTAGTAAACATTTTTCATAATTACATGTATATAATGCAAAATGAAAATAAAAAAATAAAAAAATACTTCCCCTTTAGCATATGTTCACACGGAGTGTTTTGGCTTTAGTTTTTCCTTTAACATTTGTGATGGCTCTCACACCTACATTTGGGAGGTCCCTCACTCATTCCAAATTGTTACCTAGATAGTATGCAAATTGCCTCTTCAGAGAAAAAGAGGACTTGAACTCTATAGCACCACCTGTTGGAAGTAGCGATCCTACAAGTCACAATCAACCCTTTAACGAGTCTTGCAATAGGACTTAGGATAAATAGTCAAATCAATATCTCAATTCGCAGACACAGTGTTTCGGGCTGTTGGCCCTCGTCACTGCAAAGCATGAGAACTGATTTGGCTAGGTGGGAGGTTCTGGACTGAGGTCTAAGGGGTAAGGTTTTTCCTTGTGGAGAGTGACATACCAGCTCTGGCTTGTCAAGGTAAGGAGGCTTATTCGCCGTGCAATGCTCCTCTGGGAAATTTAATATGCAAATTGCCTCTTCACAGAAAAAGAGGACTTGAACTCTATAGCGCCACCTGTTGGAAGTAGCAATCCTACAAGTCACAATCAACCCTTTAATGAGTCTTGCAATATGCCTTAGGATAAATAGCCAAATCAGTATCTCAATTCGCACACACGGTGTTTCGGGCTGTTCACCCATGTGAGTGCGAAACATGAGAACTGATTTGGCTAGGTGAGAGGCTCTGGACTGGGGTCTAAGAGGTAATGTTTCTCCTTGTGGAATACATATTCCCCATCACTTTACAGTGCCAGCTAAAACATGCCCATTTTAATTTTGGGCTTTTCAGAGGGCCAGCAGGTGCTGTGAAGCCTCAGTTTGGGAAGGGCCCTAAGGGTGGCCCTGTATCATTCATTTTGAAGAGCTCTCACACCTATATTTGGGAGGTCCCTCCCTCATTTCAAATTGTTAGCTAGATATTGAAATACATATTCCCCATCATTTTACAATACCAGCTAGAACATGCCCTTTTGAGTTTTGCACTTCGCTTGTCACCACCACCACGTCCACCACCATGTCATTATGCAGCCATCACTTGACATTTTCAGATGGCCAGCAGATGCCATGAAACCTGAGTTTGGTAAGGACCCTCAGGTGGCCCTGAATCATATATTTGGGAAAGCTCTCAATTCTATATTTGGAAGGTCCCTCCCTCATTTCAAATTGTTAGCTAGATAGTGGAATACATATTACCCATAACTTTGCAATGCCTGCTAAAACATGCCAATTGGAATTTTGGGTTTCGCCTGCCTCCATCACCACGTCCACTGCCATTTCATTATGCAGCCCTTGCTTGAAACTTCCAGAGGGCCAGCAGGTTCCATAAAACCTGAGTTTGGGAAGGGCCCTCAGGTGGCCCTGTATCATACATTTGGGAGAGCTCTAACTCCTGTATTTTGGAGGTCCCTCCATCATTCCAAATTATTAGCTAGATAGTAGTGTTGAGCATTCCGATACCGCAAGTATCGGGTATCGGCCGATACTTGCGGGTATCGGAATTCCGATACCGAGATCCGATACTTTTGTGATATCGGAAATCAGTATCGGGATTAATATCAATGTGTAAAATAAAGAATTAAAATAAAAAATATTGCTATACTCACCTCTCCGATGCAGCCTGCACCTTACCGAGGGAACCGGGAGCCTTCTTTGCTTAAAATGCGTGCGTTTACTGCCTTCCGTGATGTCATGGCTTCTGATTGGTCGCGTGCCACCCATGTGACGGCGACGCGACCAATCACAACAAGCCGTGACGTAATTTCAGGTCCTGAATGCCTAATTCTAGGCATTCAGGATTTGAAAATTACGTCACTGCTTGTGATTGGTCGCGTGCCGCCCATGTGACGGCGACGCGACCAATCACAACAAGCCGTGACGTAATTTCAGGTCCTGAATGCCTAATTCTAGGCATTCAGGATTTGAAAATTACGTCACGGCTTGTGATTGGTCGCGTGCCGCCCATGTGACCGCGACGCGACCAATCACAAGCCGTGACGTATCAGGGATACCGTCCGATACTTGAGTCCCATTGACTTGTATTGGTATCGGGTATCGGTATCGGATTAGATCCGATACTTTGCCGGTATCGGACGATACTTTCCGATACTGATACTTTCAAGTATCGGACGGTATCGCTCAACACTACTAGATAGTGGAATGCATATTCCCCATCACTTTACAATGCCAGCTAAAATATGCCCATTTGAATTTTGGGCTTTGCCCGCCACCACCACCAATTCCACCACCATGACATTAGGCGGCCCACTCTTCACATTTTCAGAGGGCCAGCAGGTGCTGTGAAACCTGAGTTTTGTGAACTACACAGTTCATTTTGGCCATCATATCCCAATTAAACAACTGTCAGAGTGAGTGAAGCCGCTGTAAGGTGAATAAAATACACTGTGTGCAGAATTATTAGGCAAGTTGTATTTTGATCACATGATACTTTTTATACATGTTGTCCTACTCCAAGCTGTTCAGGCTTTAGAGCCAACTACCAATTAAGTAAATCAGGTCAGGTGCATCTCTGTAATGAGGAGGGGTGTTGTCTTATGACATCAAACCCTATATAAGGTGTGCTTAATTATTAGGCAACTTCCTTTCCTTTGGCAAAATGGGTCAGAAGAAAGATTTGACAGGCTCTGAAAAGTCCAAAATTGTGAGATGTCTTGCAGAGGGATGCAGCAGTCTTGAAATTGCCAAACTTTTAAAGCATGATCACCAAACAATCAAGCGTTTCATTGCAAATAGCCAACAGGGTCACAAGAAGCATGTTGGGCAAAAGAGGCGCAAAATAACTGCCCATAAATTGAGGAAAATCAAGCGTGAAGCTGCCAAGATGCCATTTGCCACCAGTTTTTCCATATTTCAGAGCTGCAACGTTACTGGAGTAACAAAAAGCACAAGGTGTGCAATACTCAGGGACATGGCCAAGGTAAGGAAGGCTGAAAAACGACCAACTTTGATCAAGAAACATAAGATAAAACGTCAAGCCTGGGCCAAGAAATATCTTAAGACTGACTTTTCAAAGGTTTTATGGACTGATGAAATGAGAGTGACTCTTGATGGGCCAGATGGATGGGCCAGAGGCAGGATCAGTAAAGGGCAGAGAGCTCCACTCTGACTCAGACACCAGCAAGGTCGAGGTAGGGTACTGGTATTGGCTGGTATCATCAAAGATGAACCTGTGGGACCTTTTTGGGGTTGAGTATGGAGTGAAGCTCAACTCCCAGACCTACTGCCAGTTTCTGGAAGACAACTTCTTCAAGCAGTGGTACAGGAAGAAGTCGGTATCGTTTAAGAAAAACATGATTTTCATGTAGGACAATGCTCCATCACATGCCTTCAACTACTCCACAGCATGGCTGGCCAGTAAAGGTCTCAAAGAAGAAAAATTAATGACATGGCCCCCTTGTTCACCTGATCTGAACCCCATAGAGAACCTGTGATCCCGCATAAAATGTGAGATCTACAGGGAGGGAAAACAGTACACCTCTCGGAACAGTGTCTGGGAGGCTGTGGTGGCTGCTGCACGCAATGTTGATTGTAAACAGATCAAGCAACTGACAGAATCTATGGATGGAAGGCTGTTGAGTGTCATCATAAAGAAAGGTGGCTGTATTGGTCACTCATTTTTTGGGGTTTTGTTTTTGCATGTCAGAAATGTTTATTTCTAAATTTTGTGCAGTTACATTGGTTTACCTGGTGAAAATAAACAAGTGAGATGGGAATATATTTGGTTTTTATTAATTTGCCTAATAATTCTGCACAGTAATAGTTACCTGCACAAACAGATATCCTCCTAAGATAGCCAAATCTAAAATAAAACCCACTCCAACTTCCAAAAATATTAAGCTTTGATATTTATGAGTCTTTTGGGTTGATTGAGAACATAGTTGTTGATCAATAATAAAAACAATCCTCTAAAATACAACTTGCCTAATAATTCTCCACACCGTGTACAGGAGCTAGGGGAGCTGTATGCTCAATGTCAGTAAATAAGATTCCAACAAACACCAAAAGCATTAGAATTAAATTCTGAATACAGTGCATGCAAGCAAGGGCCTGTATTGTGGTCAGTCTGTCATGCCTGAAACCCATGTCAGGAACATGTACAAGCCTCATTTTACTTGGAAGCAGCCTCCTCAAGGGAAAGAGACAGGAGTGCCATTGACCAATCTGCACAAGCCTATGCACTTCTTCTGCAAACTACCCAACCAGAATATAGCAAATACATTTTGTGGTTTAAATTGTAACTTTTACTAGTTAGTTTATAAAAAAGGCTTTCGCCTCAATACATATTCAGTGAACCAATACACAAGTGCACAAATATATCAAAATACAAGAAAAAAGAAAAACACACATTTCTATTCCCTGTCTGGGATAAATTACCGACCATACAACTCCTTGTTTGAGAAGAAGAAAAATGTATGACATCCGTCACATCATTGAAACATTCATGTGAATCAACAAGAAGCCTTAATTCTAAATAGGAATCTCTATTAAGCTCATAAAAACACATTGTTCTCACATGGCAATCAAAGGTTGTAAAAAAGGAACAATTTCACCACTTGCTGATTTTCATCCGTAGTTACAGTTCAAGGAGAAGGGGTCCCAGCAATATCCCTGTCAGTCCCTATTGTGAGGCTGAACCTGGCACCCCAAGACTCCTGCCCTTACAAGGGCAGTTCACGGCTAGGCCTGCCACTAGTCAGCCCTGGACTGACCCTAGACGTGCTTCCTCAACTGCTTAATTCATCAGGGGAATGGCACATATATTCCTTATCAGGAGTAACTCAGCAGCATATCCCTCCTCTGGGGATAGATAAGAGGCAATGGCGTTCCCAATATCCAAGTCATCCCTCTTATAAAACTATATCATTAGTGGTCAAAAGTCAGAACTTTTTGAAATTTAGTCAAGTTTCAAATCATAATGAGAATCACATACATTCTTGTTAAAATATATCTCATTTGTTAATTGATCATACGAAGCATAGACACAATACTTAGTACCATCAATAATCCCTCACCTGTTCATAGACCTTCATTCCCACTCCTTCGTTAGAGATGTTCCATGCTCAAACAAAATCTGCGCCATTACTAGCATCTATTTCCAGTTTGCTGCATCATAGAGCATTTACCCGCCTTACTTCCGGTATGTAGAACACATAAACTACTGCAGGCCACTTCCAGTCCTGAATGTGTTTTCCACACAGAAGTCCCCTTATCTTTTAACATCTGCTTCCGGTTTATTGAAACACAAACTCTTCCACCCATATCCATGCATGGAACGCATACCCCAGAATCACTAAAGATATAAAGTATATTAAAATTTTCTTCACTTAATGCTTTAAAGCACATATATGTTACTTATCGTATATACCACTACCAAAATAGGGGGATAATCATACCTTTATGGTATAACAATAATAGCAATTTCCACAAATAAAGGGGGGGGTTGGAAAGGAGGCAAGGATATTTTTAAAGAACAGGAGGAGTTATTCTCTTTTTAAACAAGAGAGGGAAAAATTGTTATTTGGTGTCTTTTATTTTATGGTGGTTTTAGGTGGTATTAAAGCAAAGGTTTTTTGTAGATAAATACATCACAGTTTATATGAAACAGCCAAAGGTCAGCTGTTCATTAATCTATATGGGAATACTGTATTAAGGTGGAAAATCCACCTCACCTCTCTCTGTAAGATGAGGCGATCCCAGTCACCCCCTCTTATTGGTTTCCTCACCTTTTCCATACTGGTAAATTTCATTACTGTTTTTTTTACCTTCATGCATCCCTTTTACATGCCTTGCAATAGGGGTGTCCCTCATGCTCAATGTCTCGAATGTGTTCCCCTATCCTCCGTCTAAGTTCCCTTTTGGTCTTTCCAATATATTTTAGACCACAATGGCATGTTCCTTTATAAATTACCCCTTCAGTCCGGCAATTTATAAAATCCCTGATGGTAAAAGTCTCATCTGTATTAGTACTCCCAAAGATCTTATATTTCTGGATAAATGGACATGCTACGCAATTTCCACAGTTAAAGCAACCCTTAATTTCAGACGTTAACCATGTTTCTTATCTTGGTGTTAAGAAATGACTATGTACCAATCTATCCTGTTGTGAGCGACCTCTTCTATATGTAATATGTGAGTATCACCCCAAAAAAGGCTTAACCTCCTCATCCATCTCCAGGATGGGCCAATATTTCTCAAAGATTATTTTGATTGTATCCATTCAATTACTGAAGGTTGTTATTAGTCTCACTACCTCTGGTCCCCATTCTTTTCTTTTTTGGGGGTTTAGTAGATCACTTCTGTTCCTTGTAATACTATGCCAATAGGCCTCTTTTAGGACCCCCTTCCAGGCCCCTATCCAGGAATCTCCTTCAAAATCATCTGTCTGCTCCTTAAAAACCCTTTTATTGGAGCAATTCTTGCAGATCAGCAGGTATTGACCCCTTGGAATCCCCTTTTTCAATGGGGAGGGATGAATACTATTCCAATGGAGCAATTAATTCATTGCAGTGGGTTTTCTATAGGTACATGTCTCCAAAATACTATTTTCAGTTTTCTTTATCATTACCTCCAAGAAAGGTAGGCATATAGAATTAATTTCTTTTGTGTAACTAAGCCCAATTGAATTGTCATTGATTTCCTCTACGAATAAACAAAATTCCTCCGGGGTCTCCCTCGATATTACAAAGATATCGTCCAGATATCAGGCCCACATATCTATCTTTTCACAATTCTGAGGACCACTGTCACCAAAGATCATTGTTTCTTCCCTCCAGCCCAGGTGCAAATTTCCATACGTAGGTGCACAAGGGCTCCACATCGCGGTGCCCCTGAGCTGGTGGAAGAACTTTCAATCAAAGGTGAAAATTTTTTTTGTAAGGCATAAGTTAAGTGCTTTCAAAATAAATTCATTATGTGTCCAACATTGAATGCCACATGTCGATAGGAAGTACTCCACTGCCTCCAAACCCTTGGAATGTGGTATTGAGGAGTAGAGGGCCTCCACATTGACACTAGCTAAGATACAGACTGGATCAATGGTTAGTCCATCCAACTTCAAGAGAGGTCAGCCTTGTCCCTAGTATAAGATTGCAACCTATATACAAATGGGCTAAAACCTGATCTAAATATACTCCCAAATTCTGACAAAGACCGCCTACCCCAGAAACTATTGGTCTACCTTTTAAAGGGCTGATGCCCTTGTGGTCTTTTGGTAGATTATAGAATGTGGCCAATATCAGATTCAAAAGTTAGAACACCTGTTTTAATTCAGTCAGGTTTCAAATCATGAGAATCAAATACGTTTTTTTTTAAATATATCTCATTTGTTAATTGATCATACAAAGCATATACACAATGCTTAGTCCCATTAATAATCCCTCACCTGTTCATAGACTTTCATCCCCATTCCTTCGTTAGAGATATTCCATGCTCAAACAAAATTCACACCATTACTAGCATCTATTTCCAGATTGCCTCATCATAGAGCATTTACCCGCCTTACTTCCGGTATGTAGAACACATAAACTACTGCAGGCCACTTCCAGTCCTGAATGTGTTTTCCACACAGAAGTCCCCTTATCTTTTAACATCTGCTTCCGGTTTATTGAAACACAAACTCTTCCACCCATATCCATGCATGGAACGCATACCCCAGAATCACTAAAGATATAAAGTATATTAAAATTTTCTTCACTTAATGCTTTAAAGCACATATATGTTACTTATCGTATATACCACTACCAAAATAGGGGGATAATCATACCTTTATGGTATAACAATAATAGCAATTTCCACAAATAAAGGGGGGGGTTGGAAAGGAGGCAAGGATATTTTTAAAGAACAGGAGGAGTTATTCTCTTTTTAAACAAGAGAGGGAAAAATTGTTATTTGGTGTCTTTTATTTTATGGTGGTTTTAGGTGGTATTAAAGCAAAGGTTTTTTGTAGATAAATACATCACAGTTTATATGAAACAGCCAAAGGTCAGCTGTTCATTAATCTATATGGGAATACTGTATTAAGGTGGAAAATCCACCTCACCTCTCTCTGTAAGATGAGGCGATCCCAGTCACCCCCTCTTATTGGTTTCCTCACCTTTTCCATACTGGTAAATTTCATTACTGTTTTTTTTACCTTCATGCATCCCTTTTACATGCCTTGCAATAGGGGTGTCCCTCATGCTCAATGTCTCGAATGTGTTCCCCTATCCTCCGTCTAAGTTCCCTTTTGGTCTTTCCAATATATTTTAGACCACAATGGCATGTTCCTTTATAAATTACCCCTTCAGTCCGGCAATTTATAAAATCCCTGATGGTAAAAGTCTCATCTGTATTAGTACTCCCAAAGATCTTATATTTCTGGATAAATGGACATGCTACGCAATTTCCACAGTTAAAGCAACCCTTAATTTCAGACGTTAACCATGTTTCTTATCTTGGTGTTAAGAAATGACTATGTACCAATCTATCCTGTTGTGAGCGACCTCTTCTATATGTAATATGTGAGTATCACCCCAAAAAAGGCTTAACCTCCTCATCCATCTCCAGGATGGGCCAATATTTCTCAAAGATTATTTTGATTGTATCCATTCAATTACTGAAGGTTGTTATTAGTCTCACTACCTCTGGTCCCCATTCTTTTCTTTTTTGGGGGTTTAGTAGATCACTTCTGTTCCTTGTAATACTATGCCAATAGGCCTCTTTTAGGACCCCCTTCCAGGCCCCTATCCAGGAATCTCCTTCAAAATCATCTGTCTGCTCCTTAAAAACCCTTTTATTGGAGCAATTCTTGCAGATCAGCAGGTATTGACCCCTTGGAATCCCCTTTTTCAATGGGGAGGGATGAATACTATTCCAATGGAGCAATTAATTCATTGCAGTGGGTTTTCTATAGGTACATGTCTCCAAAATACTATTTTCAGTTTTCTTTATCATTACCTCCAAGAAAGGTAGGCATATAGAATTAATTTCTTTTGTGTAACTAAGCCCAATTGAATTGTCATTGATTTCCTCTACGAATAAACAAAATTCCTCCGGGGTCTCCCTCGATATTACAAAGATATCGTCCAGATATCAGGCCCACATATCTATCTTTTCACAATTCTGAGGACCACTGTCACCAAAGATCATTGTTTCTTCCCTCCAGCCCAGGTGCAAATTTCCATACGTAGGTGCACAAGGGCTCCACATCGCGGTGCCCCTGAGCTGGTGGAAGAACTTTCAATCAAAGGTGAAAATTTTTTTTGTAAGGCATAAGTTAAGTGCTTTCAAAATAAATTCATTATGTGTCCAACATTGAATGCCACATGTCGATAGGAAGTACTCCACTGCCTCCAAACCCTTGGAATGTGGTATTGAGGAGTAGAGGGCCTCCACATTGACACTAGCTAAGATACAGACTGGATCAATGGTTAGTCCATCCAACTTCAAGAGAGGTCAGCCTTGTCCCTAGTATAAGATTGCAACCTATATACAAATGGGCTAAAACCTGATCTAAATATACTCCCAAATTCTGACAAAGACCGCCTACCCCAGAAACTATTGGTCTACCTTTTAAAGGGCTGATGCCCTTGTGGTCTTTTGGTAGATTATAGAATGTGGCCAATATCAGATTCAAAAGTTAGAACACCTGTTTTAATTCAGTCAGGTTTCAAATCATGAGAATCAAATACGTTTTTTTTAAAATATATCTCATTTGTTAATTGATCATACAAAGCATATACACAATGCTTAGTCCCATTAATAATCCCTCACCTGTTCATAGACTTTCATCCCCATTCCTTCGTTAGAGATATTCCATGCTCAAACAAAATTCACACCATTACTAGCATCTATTTCCAGATTGCCTCATCATAGAGCATTTACCCGCCTTACTTCCGGTATGTGGAACACATAAACTACTGCAGGCCATTCCCGGGTCCTGGATGTGCGTTCCACACAGAAGTCCCCTTATCTTTTAACATCCACTTCCGGTTTAATGAAATGCAAACTGTTCCACCCATATCCATGCATGGAACGCATATCCCTGAATCATTAAAGAATGCACTAATATATTTAAATTTTCTCAATGCTTTAAAGCGCGTATATGTTACTTATGGTATCTATCACTACCAAAATAGGGGGATAATCACACCTTTACTGCAGGCAGAATGTATGTTTTGCATGTTTTTTAGCAACAATGGTGTAATTACAGGATATGTCCCAGAGAGTGACAAGGGCTTTGAAACTAGGAAATACCCCAACACAATTTTTTTACCCAAATTTAGAAAATTTAAGAGAAGCAACAGTTTAATAAAGAGAAACATTTCTCATTTAGGAACTGGGAAAGCCAGCAATGGTCTTTGTACAGCATTGGGCAATGTGAAGTGCTAACAAATATATATGCCCTATCTAAGTAACAATTTGGGAAGAGATATATATTGCTGACAAGGGACAACTGAACGCTGCACTGGGACAATGTACTGGATGTGGTTGCTAACTGTTGTGTCTGTGAAACTACAGGTTGTGGGCAAGAGGTATCCCTTCCTGGACCACAGATTGGGAAGGTCATAACACAGGGGAAGAGCCAGCGGTTTCACCCTCAGACACAGATTTTGTACCCAGGCATGCTGCGTACTTCAGCTGTATCCTGTGTATGGTAACAGAGGTATTATGTCGCATTTCCCTTTATAAGGGGATGTGTGGGTAAGATTTTCGATCTAGCAGCATATATAGAGAGCATGTTTCATTACTCATATTATTCTCTGTAAGGCTGAAACCTTAAGATGTGCGTGGAGCATATACAGTAAATGCATTGATGTTCCACAATGTCCAAGTGCAGACTCAAAAATCAGCATCAGGCTCCCAGATGCATGCTTAAAGAGACCGTGAGGGCAACACAATAAAAAAATTATGAAACTATAATATATGGAGATTGAGAGTAGAAATGTGATCATTGCACACTGTGCAAAGGTTTCCAAAAATTTTCCAAGGGGTCTGTATAATACATGCCGAAAGAGACCGTGATGGGGACCTCACAATACATTTTACAGTTATTGCAATAGATAGGGATAAGGAGTACAAGTTTCACCAATGCACAATGTACTAAACTTTCCAAAAATTACCCAAGGGGTCTGTATCATGCATGCTGAAAGAAACCATGATAGAGACCTCATAATACATTTTGCAGATATGACAACAAGTTGAGATAGAGAGTACAAGTCTCAGTATTGCACAATGGGAAAAGTTCTCCAAAAATTACCCAAGGGGTCTGTATCATACACGCTGAAAGAGACTGTTATGTTGACCTCATAATACATTTTGCAGTTATGACAATAAGTTGAGATAGAGCGTACAAGTTTCATCATTGCACAATGTACAAAGGGTTTCAAAAATGTTAAAACATTACCCATGTGGGGAATACATATTTGACCACTAAGTACTTGTTGCAGGAACAGGAGTAGGACGTGATTTCCTGTACAAAATAAGTTTGGATGTTAAGGCATGGACGTTAAGACAACTTCCAGAAGAGATAATTTGGGCTGCATTTACATTAAGTTGCTGTCATCCGTAGGGCTTACAAAGTCAGAGGAAATCCAGACCTTGTTCAATTTCAGAAGAGTCAGCATGTCTGCCTTTTTTGTTGACAGGTGTGTGCGCCTATTCATTATGAGGGCATGGCAGCACCTCCAAGGCATACCACGAGAGGTCGGGCCAAGTGTGCAGCTTGGACAACCAATAGTTAAAGGGCACTGAAGAATCAGGAAGGATGCTGATATAGTCACTTAAATACTTCTTCACCATCTTGGTCAACATCTCCCTCCTTGTCATAGTTACACCCACAGATAGCATTTGCTGATGTGATGGTTTAATGAAAATGTCTCAGTGGGTGGACATTCCCCCACTGAGTTGCACCTGGTGTGCGTGTAGCAAGTCTTCCATAATGGCCTCTGGCATGCATGAACTGAAAATGGCACATCTGCCTCTGACATAAGAGATGGAAGTTTCTCACTTGCCGTTTAGCGATGAGGTTAACCCTTTTTTTATTGATAGATTCTGAAAGAGGCGATACCAGATATGTGTAGGTTTGAATTTTTTATTGTTTTATTTTGAAAGGGGTGAAAGGGGGGTGATTTGAACTTTTATATTTTTCTTATTTTTTTCAAATTTTTTAAAACATTTTTTGTTTACTTTTGCCATGCTTCAATAGCCTCCATGGGAGGCTAGAAATTGGCATAGCCTGATCTACTCTGATACAAAGGAGCGATGCTCAGATCCCTCCTATGTATTAGAATTGCTGCATTGCTATGAGCACCGACCACAGGGTGGCGCTCACAGCAATCCGGCATCAACAACCATAGAGGTCTTCAAGAGACCTCTGGTTGTTATGCCAATGCAGCGCTGACCCCTGATCACATGACGGGGGTCAGTGGCCAGAAGCGCTTGTTAAATGCCGCTGTCAGCATTTGACAGCAGCATTTGACTAGTTAATAGCAGTGGGTGGATCGCGATTCCACCTGCCGCTATTGCGGGCACATGTCTGCTCTACAAAAAAGCAGCTGACATGTCCCAGCTTTGATGCGGGCTCACCGCCGGAGCCCGCATCAAAGCAGGGCATTTGCCATTGGATGTACTATTCCATCTGATGGCAGAAAGGGGCAAAGGAAAATTATTGCCACTGGTAAATTGTGATGTATGCGTATCTCTGCAGGGTTTATGCCTGTAGCACAACTGCTAGATAAAGATACGCTATTTATTAAACCAATAGAACATTTGTATTATTATACAGTTATATGAAAAAGTTTGGGCACCCCTATTAATCTTAAGCTTAATGTTTTATAAAAATTGTTTTTTTTGCAACAGCTATTTCAGTTTCATATATCTAATAACTGTTGGACACAGTAATGTTTCTGCCTTGAAATGAGGTTTATTGTACTAACAGAAAGTGTGCAATCTGCATTCAAACAAAATTTGACAGGTGCATAAGTATGGGCACCCTTATCATTTTCTTGTTTTAAATTTTCCTACCTACTTTTTACTGACTTACTAAAGCACTTTTTTTGGTTTTGTAACCTCATTGAGCTTTGAACTTCATAGCCAGGTGTATGCAATCATGAGAAAAGCTACTTAAAGTGGCCACTTGCAAGTTGTTCTCCTGTTTGAATCTCCTCTGAAGAGTGGCATCATGGGCTCCTCAAAACAACTGTCAAATGATCTGAAAACAAAGATTATTCAACATAGTTGTTCAGGGGAAGGATACAAAAAGCTGTCTAAGAGATTTAACCTGTCAATTTCCACTGTGAGGAACATAGTAAGGAAATGGAAGAACACAGGTACAGTTCTTGTTAAGGCCAGAAGTGGCAGGCCAAGAAAAACATCAGAAAGGCAGAGAAGAAGAATGGTGAGATCAGTCAAGGACAATCCTCAGACCACCTCCAGAGAGCTGCAGCATCAACTTGCTGCAGATGGTGTCACTGTGCATCGGTCAACTATACAATGCACTTTGCACAAGGAGAAGCTGTATGGGACAGTGATGCGAAAGAAGCCGTTTCTGCAAGCACGCCACAAACAGAGTCGGCTGAGGTATGCAAAAGCACATTTGGAGAAGCCAATTTATTTTTGGAAGAAGGTCCTGTGGACTGATGAAACCAAGATTGAGTTGTTTGGTCATACAAAAAGGCGTTATGCATGGCGGCAAAAAAACACAGTAAAATTTGGTGGAGGTTCCATCATGCTTTGGGGCTGTGAGGCAAATGCCGGCACCGGGACTCTTGTTAAAGTTGAGGGATGCATGGATTTCTCTCAGTATCAGCAGATTCTTGAAAATAATGTTCATGAATCAGTGACAAAGTTGAAGTTACGCAGGGGATGGATCTTTCAGCAAGACAATGATCCAAAACACTGCTCCAAATCTACTCAGGCATTCATGCAGAGGAACAATTACACTGTTCTGGAATGTCCATCCCAGTCCCCAGACCTGAATATCATTGAACATCTGTGGGATCATTTGAAGAGGGCTGTCCATGCTCGGCGACAATCAATCTTAACTGAACTGGAATTGTTTTGTAAAGAGGAATGGTCAAAAATACCTTCATCCAGGATCCAGGAACTCATTAAAAGCTACAGGAAGTGACTAGAGGCTGTTATTTTTGCAAAAGGAGGATCTACTAAATATTAATGTCACTTTTCTGGTGAGGTGCCCATACTTATGCACCTGTCAAATTTTGTTTGAATGCAGATTGCACATTTTCTGTTAGTACAATAAACCTCATTTCAAGGCAGAAACATTACTGTGTCCAACAGTTATTAGATATATGAAACTGAAATAGCTGTTGCAAAAAAAAACAATTTTTATAAAACATTAAGCTTAAAATTAGTGTTGAGCGATACCGTCCGATACTTGAAAGTATCGGTATCGGAAAGTATCGGCCGATACCGGCAAAGTATCGGATCTAATCCGATACCGATACCCGATACCAATACAAGTCAATGGGACTCATGTATCGGACGGTATTCCTGATGGTTCCCAGGGTCTGAAGGAGAGGAAACTCTCCTTCAGGCCCTGGGAACCATATTAATGTGTAAAAGAAAGAATTAAAATAAAAAATATTGCTATACTCACCTCTCCGACGCAGCCTGGACTTCAGCGAGGGAACCGGCAGCGTTGTTTGCTTAAAATTCTCTCTTAAAATCACATATTTAAACAAGAGATTTAGGCCGGGATCACACATGCGAGAAATACGTCCGAGTCTCGCATGGTAATACCAGGCATTGCCGCCGTCACTCAGGAGCGGAGCATGCAGCCGCATGTATTGCTATGCGGCCGCACTCTCCACTCCTGAGTGATGGCGGCAATGCCGGGTATTACCATGCGAGACTCGGACGTTTTTCTCACATGTGTGATCCCGGCCTTAAGGGGAAGGGTTATCACATGAACATTCTGAAGGATGCCTATAAAAGGATGCCTGAAAAATCAGTTCATACCAGACACTGTGAACTACTTTTGAGTGACCAGCACCCTAAACAATACTATTTTTGTGCAATTTTAATATTAAGAAATCACCCCTTCAATGAACTGGTAGGTTGTGAGTGGTTGTCTCATCAACATTTTGCACCTGTTTTGCACCCACCTTTACTATATGAGTTAGCTGCATGCTGATAGTGCATTAGTTCTGAGACATGGGCAGGTAAATACAATATTTAGCATTATGATTTATTATTTTACAATAGGACTTTTTTACAGAAATGTGATTTTTTTTCAGTTTTTTAACTTCTTAAAAAAACACTTGCAAATGGATTAAATAAAAAAAAAAATAATGTTAACAAAACCAGAATATGTATAACAAGTATCTTTAGAGATACAAAATTTAGGATTAGACTACAACATTGAGTTTTCTAAGATTAAGAATATAGTTTACAAATATTTACCCATATTTTTTGAAGATGATAAAATACACCAAATTCCATGAATTAGAGGTCAAGTAAGGTCATGGAGGACGTGCACTATGGGCAATAGATTGTCACATAGCCTATCTGCTTCCTCTGAGTTTTAAATGAATTGTTTACATCACAAATGTTTTAAAAGAGGATTGACACTTAATATCTCTTGATATAGTCAGTAATATTTTGAATAGTTATGTTTTCATTGAGGATGTCTGTGAATATGTGTTTACATGGATTTGTTATATAAATATTACATTTACTATTTTTAATGTCCCTGGGCCACAGTCACATAGGACCATAAAAACAATTTGGTTAAATTATTCTGAAAAATTAATTATGACCTCAAATGTAAATAATGGTCCAAAGTGAGTACAGCACACAAATACCTTTTATATGCATCGTGTTAACTAAGTACCTTACATTTTTAATGTGCATAGCAATACTGAAGTTCATGTATTCATTAAACGGAGTGTGCTGGCAAATAGTGTATGGATATGTTTGTATATTGTCACATATTGCTTTTGTGCAGCTATATATTAACTTAACACTAAAGGTGGGCAGGCCTTATTATTTGGTCTATTTTTTGCTTTTTTGTAATTTCAATGTAATGTCTAAAATGCTTTTCATGATGTTTTCATATTTTATAAATTGTACTTGGCTTTTAAAAATCTTGAAATTAATATGGTGAAAAATGTTTAAATCTGAATCTGCTGAACATCTTCATTTTTGATGTCTACATATTGAACCAACAAGTGCTTGTTTTCCATGCCGAGGATTTCAAAAGTATTATGGAGGGTAAAACAGTTTAAGCTACTTTTTAAATATTTGGAGCTGAGCTGAAGCAGCTCTATAAAGGTCAGATGCCAACTTTGCTGTACCGTGAGCACTTGCCTCTTACAGCGGTTGTTCAACAAACTAAATATCACTGATAATCTATTATATTCAAATGGTATCATCCTTGAATCCATCCATCGGTCCCACCATGATACAATAATAGGTTATCATGGCAAGCGGGGACCACGGAAAGCCTCTATTGCAGTCACCTTTGTTCTCCTATGAAGCTCAGCATGTGATAAGAGATCTTCAATTTTCTTAAGTACTGCAACAGAGAGGTATTACAGTATATAGGACATATGATTAATCAGTCACAGGTTTAAGTCATCTAGGTAGACAAAAAATCTCTTCCCAATAAAAAATAAATAAATTCATATTTGGTATTGCAATACATTAAAGTGCTATCTATGAAAATATAAAATCATCAAAACATAATATATACTTCAAAATAGTTCCAATAGAAATACCATCTAGCAATACAAAGAACTAGCTCTCAAATAACAGGACAGAATTAACCCCTTCACCCCCAAGGGTGGTTTGCACGTTAATGACCGGGCCAATTTTTACAATTCTGACCACTGTCCCTTTATGAGGTTTTAACTCTGGAACGCTTCAACGGATCTTGGCGATTCTGACATTGTTTTCTCGTGACATATTGTACTTCATGATAGTGGTAAAATTTCTTTGATATTTGTTCTTGTGTTTATTTGTGAAAAAAACAAATATTTGGCGAAAATTTTGAAAATTTCGCAATTTTCCAACTTTGAATTTTTATGCCCTTAAATAACAGACATATGTCACGCAAAATACTTAATAAGTAACATTTCCCACATGTCTACTTTACATCAGCACAATTTTGGAACCAAATTTTTTTTTGTGACGGAGTTATAAGGGTTAAAAGTTGACCAGCAATTTCTCATTTTTACAACACCATTTTTTTTTAGGGACCACATCTCATTTGAAGTCATTTTGAGGGGTCTATATGATAGAAAATACCCAAGTGTGACACCATTCTAAAAACTACACCCCTCAAGGTACTCAAAACCACATTCAAGAAGTTTATTAACCCTTCAGGTGTTTCACAGGAATTTTTGGAATGTTTAAATAAAAATGAACATTTAACTTTTTTTCACAAAAAATTTATTTCAGCTCCAATTTGTTTTATTTTACCAAGGGTAACAGGAGAAAATAGACCACAAAATTTGTTGTACAATTTGTCCTGAGTACGCTGATACCCCATATGTGGGGGTAAACCACTGTTTGGGCGCATGGCAGAGCTCGGAAGGAAAGGAGCGCCATTTGACTTTTCAATGCAAAATTGACTGGAATTGAGATGGGACGCCATGTTGCATTTGGAGAGCCCCTGATGTGCGTAAACATTGAAACCCCCCACAAGTGACACCATTTTGGAAAGTAGACCCCCTAAGGAACTTATCTAGATGTGTGGTGAGCACTTTGACCCAACAAGTGCTTCACAGAAGTTTATAATGCAGAGCCGTAAAAATAAAAAATCATATTTTTTCACAAAAATGATCTTTTCGCCCCCAATTTTTTATTTTCCCAAGGGTAAGAGAAGAAATTGGACCCCAAAAATTGTTGTGCAATTTGTCCTGAGTACGCTGATACCCCATATGTGGGTGTAAACCATTGTTTGTGCGCAGGGCAGAGCTCGGAAGGGAAGGAGCGCCATTTGACTTTTCAATGCAAAATTGACTGGAATTGAGATGGGACGCCATGTTGCGTTTGGAGAGCCCCTGATGTGCCTAAACATTGAAACCCCCCACAAGTGACACCATTTTGGAAAGTAGACCCCTTAAGGAACTTATCTAGATGTGTGTGTTGAGCACTTTGATCCAACAAGTGCTTCACAGAAGTTTATAATGCAGAGCCGTAAAAATAAAAAATCATATTTTTTCACAAAAATGATCTTTTCACCCCCATTTTTTTATTTCCCCAAGGGTAAGAGAAGAAATTAGACCACAAAGTTGTTGTGCAATTTGTCCTGAGTACGACGATACCCCATATGTGGGGGTAAACCACTGTTTGGGCGCAAAGCAGAGCTCGGAAGGGAAGGAGCGGTATTTTACTTTTCAATGCAAAATTGACTGGAATTAAGATGGGATGCCATGTTGCGTTTGGAGAGCCCTTGATGTGCCTAAACATTAAAAAACCCCACAAGTGACACCATTTTGGAAAATAGACCCCCTAAGGAACTTATCTAGATGTGTTTTGAGAGCTTTGAACCCCCAAGTGTTTCACTACAGTTTATAACGCAGAGCCGTGAAAATAAAAATTCTTTTTTTTTCACAAAAATGATATTTTAGCCCCCAGTTTTGTATTTTCACAAGGGTATCAGGATAAATTGGACCCCAAAAGTTGTTGTCCAATTTGTCCTGAGTACGCTGATACCCCATATGTGGGGGGGAACCACTGTTTGGGCGCATGACAGAGCTCGGAAGGGAAGGAGCGCCATTTGGAATGCAGACTTAAATGGATTGGTCTGCAGACGTCACGTTGCATTTGCAGAGCCCCTGATGTACCCAAACAGTACAAACCCCCCACAAGTGACCCCATATCGGAAACTAGACCCCCCAAGGAACTTATCTAGATGTGTTGTGAGAACTTTGAACCCCCAAGTGTTTCACTACAGTTTACAACGCAGAGCCGTGAAAATAAAAAATCCTTTTTTTCCCACAAAACTTATTTTTTGGCCCCCAGTTTTGTATTTTTCCAAGGGTAGCAGGAGAAATTGGACCCCAAAAGATGATGTCCAATTTGTCCTGAGTACGCTGATGCCCCATATGTTGGGGTAAACCCCTGTTTGGGCACACGGGAGAGCTCTGAAGGGAAGGAGCACTGTTTTCCTTTTTCAACGCAGAATTGGCTGGAATTCAGATCGGATGCCATGTCCCGTTTGGAGAGCCCCTGATGTGCCTAAACAGTGGAAACCCCCAATTATAACTGAAACCCTAATCCAAACACACCCCTTACCCTAATCCCAACAGTAACCCTAACCACTCCTCTAACCCAGACACACCCAACCCTATTCCCAACCGTAAATGTAATCCAAACCCTAACCCTATCTTTAGCCCCAACCCTAACTGTAGCCCCAACCCTTGCCCCAACCCTAGCCCTAACCCTAGCCCTAACCCTAGCAATAACCCTAGCCCTATCACTAGCCCTATCACTAGCCCTAACACTAGCCGTAACACTAACCCTAGCCCTAACCCTAACCCTAGCCCTAACCCTAGCCCCAACCCTAGCCCTAACCCTAGCCCCAACCCTAGCCCTAACCCTAGCCCTAAACCTAGCCCCAACCCTAGCCCTAACCCTAGCCCTAACCCTAACCCTAGCCCCAACCCTAACCCTAGCCCTAACCCTAGCCCCAACCCTAGCCCTAACCCTAACCCTAACCCTAGCCCTAACGCTTGCCCTCACCCTCACCCTAACCCTAGCCCTAACTCTAGTCCTAACTCTAGCCCTAACCCTAACCCTAATGGGAAAATGGAAATAAATACATTTTTTAATTTTTGTATTTTTCCCTAACTAAGGGGGTGATGAAGGGGGGTTTGATTTACTTTTATAGCGGATTTTTTAGCGGATTTTTATGATTGGCAGCCGTCACACACTGAAAGACGCTTTTCATTGCAAAAAATATTTTTTGCGTTACCACATTTTGAGAGCTATAATTTTTCCATATTTGAGTCCACAGAGTCATGTGAGATCTTGTTTTTTGTGGGACGAGTTGACGTTTTTATTGGTAACATTTTCGGACATGTGACATTTTTTGATCGCTTTTTATTCCGATTTTTGTGAGGCAGAGTGATCAAAAACCAGCTATTAATGAATTTCTTTTGGGGGAGGCGTTTATACCATTCCACGTTTGGTAAAATTGATAAAGCAGTTTTATTTGTCAGGTCAGTACGATTACAGCGATATCTCATTTATATCATTTTTTTATGTTTTGGGGCTTTTATACGATAAAAACTATTTTATAGAAAAAATAATTATTTTGGTATCGCTTTATTCTCAGGACTATAACTTTTTTATTTTTTTGCTGATGATGCTGTGTGGTGGCTCGTTTTTTGCGGGAAAAGATGTCGTTTTCAGCGGTACCATGGTTATTTATATCAGTCTTTTTGATCGCGTGTTATTCCACTTTTTGTTCGGCGGTAAGATAATAAAGCATTGTTTTTTGCCTCGTTTTTTTTTTTTTCTTCTTACGGTGTTTACTGAAGGGGTTAACTAGTGGGGCAGTTTTATAGGTTGGGTCGTTACGGACGCGGCGATACTAAATATGTGTACTTTTATTGTTTTTTTTTTATTTAGCTAAAGAAATGTATTTATGGGAATAATAAATATATATTTTTTTTCTTTATTTAGGATTTTTTTTTTTTTTTTACACACGTGGAGAATTTTTTTTAACTCTTTTACTTTGTCCCAGGGGGGGACATTACAGATCATTGATCTGACAGTGTGCACAGCATTCTTTCAGATCGACGATCTGCTGTGCAGGGCTGCAGGCTTACCAAGCGCCTGCTCTGAGCAGGCACTCGGTAAGCCACCTCCCTCCCTGCAGGACCCGGATGCCGTGGCCATCTTGGATCCGGGGACCTGCGGCGAGGAGGGAGGTAGGAGACCCTCGGAGCAATGCGATCACATCGCGTTGCTGCGGGGGTCTCAGGGAAGCCCGCAGGGAGCCCTCTCCCTGCACGATGCTTCCTTATACCGCCGGCACACCGCGATCATGTTTGATCGCGGTGTGCCGGGGGTTAATGTGCCGGGGCGGTCCGTGACCGCTCCTGGCACATAGTGCCGGATGTCAGCTGCGATATGCAGCTGACACCCGGCTGCGATCGGCCGCGCTCCCCCCGTGAGCGCCGCCGATCGGTGATGACGTACTATCCCGTCGGTGGTCATACGGGCCCACCCCACCTCGACGGGATAGTACGTCCGATGTCAGGAAGGGGTTAAAGCTCAAATATTTTCCCAGACGTGAACTAATTCATGGTTTCCAATGTATGCATTGTTATACAGAAATAGTTACAAATAATCCCAAAATTTTCTTGAATGATCTCTCTAAAAGCATTTTTAAACATAGAGACTTTAGATATCTATGTTTTATTTATGTATTGTGCAAACTTTTCTTATTTTCTTGGACATGCAAAAACTTTTAGCTTCTTACTGTGAACAGTAGCAATTCGCCAACCAATTAGCCATAGCTGTGCTGATTACCTAAAAATTTTATGCTGTGTTTTCAATGCCTGAATGTTTATGTTTTGAAGCTACTAATCACAGCCACAAGCAAACATTGATTATTTAATTACATACAATCAAAAAAATATTACATTTCTTGACATTTGCTTAAGCATCAAAATTCTCTTGATAATTTAAACAACATTTTGTTAACTTGACTGCACATAATTATTTCCTTTATTACCTACTCATATATTATTTTACCCCTGAATGTTTTATGGAGTTATGTTTCATGCTGACTTGAAACTGACTTCAGTAAAAGTGAGGCTAATGGATATGGTGCTGGGCTGTAAAATGCATAGTCGCAGCAAATGCCAGTAAACTGCAGTGAGCGTTCATTAAGATTGCAATTTAATTAGAAATTATAACAGCCTAAAAGTTGGTACAATTAAATTATATTTAAATAATGTAAAAAAGCAACTCACATATAAAGAGGTGTGGTAGTCATGTTTTTTAGCGAGAATGATAGACGCACAGTTAACATACAGCACATTAAAATTTGGAGAAATACAACATCAAAGGTATAAAAAGCAGATAATGACATTTGTCATTTCTGATGCAAATCAATTCAAAGGGAGTCTGTCAGCAGAAAATGACTGTTGAAACCAAGCACAGGTTCAAGTTTGAAATTCCATTAGTATAATAATTATCACTCAGCAATCTCTCCTGAAGGATACGACATGGAATTGTAATAGCGAGTTAACAAATAGTAATAATAATAAATATAATTTTTAATGGATGGCTTATAATTTTAGTGGAAGGGTTTAACTAGTTGGCTGCTACATTTATGTTTCTGAAAACCATTCACATTTTAAATGTGTAACTTTAGGATTAGGCTGGGGTCAGAAGCCGAATGCAGTTCAGTCAGAGAATAAAAACCCTGGGAGATGAGAGTCCAAAAATCCAGCAGACAGAGGATAACAGTCCATATATGCTTCTTTCTCTCTGAGGTGCTGTGTTCACATCATAGTTTCATACAGGATCAGAGATTGTGTCTCACCTCACTGATATTTTAAAAGTCCCCCTCCTCATTCGCAGGTCAGGGGGGAAGGTTGCAGAGGCTCATTGTTTCAACAAGCTAGATCAATATGTCATTAGCATATTAGCAAACAATACAGTACTGTGGGGGCTGATATCAGATGGCAGCAACACCATGAAAATAAGTAAAATAGAAATATACACAAAAATGATACCCACATAGCATATCACACTATCACATGCGTCTTCTCCTTACTTTACAGTATGTATTCACCATCCTCATATACTCTATGTTGATGATGTTTTTATAATATAAATGTGTTATTTAGTTTTGCAAAGCAGCTGAAGTAAATTAATTCACATTATATGTAAAAATTTAAATAAAATCTAACTTACAATATGTAGTTAATGTTAAATTTCTATAGCCAGTGTAAATTTTGTAAGGTACTGACATCCTGCCTTTTTAGTTCCACACATTACTTGTATTGTATATGATTTTTTGTAAGCATTAAAACATTGGTAATGATTGATATTTTTGTCTGTTTTTAGCTTCCTGTCAACTGGAATATCATATGCTGGCCTACATCTGGAATTTTTATTTGGGAGGTTAACTATCTCCGGCATAGTGCGGGCTACGTGTGTGGAAATTTGGTCCAGACTACATGAACTAGTCACGCCTGTGTCCAAGATGGAAAATTGGAGGAAGATTGTGTGTGGCTTTCAGGAGCCTGTGTGTTAGGGGTCGAGTTCCCGCCTCTGCACAGGGGGAATCTTGGACCATCTCCGCTGCGGTCTCCCATTCTTCTCCTGCTGCAGTGGAGCCTGCTCAGCGGAGACATCGGTCCCAGGGTCTCGATCAGTCTGCCTCTGTACAAAGGGTTACTGCTGCTTTTCCAGCTTCTGCCATTGAAGCCAGTGCTGGGCAGCAGCGAGCAGACGTTTTTGGGACTAAGTCCTGCTTTTTCCCTCCTGAGCATGCCCAGGGTAAGATCTCTCATTGGAGATCGAGGGTTCACATGCTTAGGTACTGCAGCAAAATCCATTGGTTCTCCAGGAAGGTCCTGAAGTTCCTCAGGCTCTGTGGCAGCCTCTCATTGGTCCTTCTAGGAAGGTTCTGTACTTGCTGCAGCTATAAAAGGTTCGCATGGCCGCACGGCCATGCGCTAGTATCAAATCTAAGTTATGTGCTTTGCACCAGTGTGGTTACGTTTGTATGTGTTCAGGGACCCAGCTGAAATAAGCCCCTAGAATACCAGCACCTCCAGTGAGGAGATTGTGTGTATGGATTCAGGGCCCCGGCTGAAATAAGCCCCTAGAATACCGGCTCCTCCGGTGAGGAGAATGTATGTTTGCGTAACCACCAACTGCTATCTGCTCGGCAATCGCTGTGTACTCCTGTGAGGTTAACAGGACACAGTGCTTTATTTAGTCGACTCTGTGAAGTAACAGAGTTCGCTTCTACCGCCATATAGGGCCGCCATTTGCCAGCAGCAGGTTCTCTCCTGCACGGTGGACCCTGGGCTGCGAATGCACCAAATAACATCTCTCTATTTACTCAGTGCGTTCCGCCAGCCCTAACAGAATACTAGCACCAGGGTCTGGCTAGTAAATGGTGGATGATCAGCGTTTACAGCGGTACATCCAGCAGCTGGAGGGTAGGTTGGCGGCTCTTGAGCGCACAACCTCAGCTGTGGATGTTACCGCAATCACTGTTCAGGCTGCAAGTGTAGCTGCAGCCAGTTTGTCCTCTGCCAGCCCTGCTCTGACTTTATCCCGTCTCCCGCTTTGCTTTCAGAAAAGTTTGCTGGCGACAGTAAGCTATGTCGAAGATTCGTGAGTCAGTGATCCATACATCTAGAGCTACTGGCTGCAAGTTTTCCTACGGAAGGGGCGAAAGTGTGATTTATTTTATCCCTTTTGTCAGGAAGGGCGTTAGAGTGGGCAACGCCGCTATGGGAGCGTAATGATCGTGTGGTGCAGAGTGCTCCTCTCTTCCTGGACGCTCAGAAACAGGTCTTTTTGGGACCTCGTGTCACCCACAATACCGCGTTCCAATTGTTGGCAATAACACAGGGTTCGTCCATGGTCAGCCAGTTCGCCGTCCAATTCCGGACTCTGGTCTCTGAGCTGGAGTGGCTGGATAAAGTCCTTATTCCGGTGTTCAGGAAAGGACTGGCAGACCATGTGAAGGACACCTTGGCCACCATGGAGATTCCCGCCACGCTGGAGGAGCTCATTTCTATATCTACCTGCATCAACCTCCATTTTAACGAGCAGAGGTTAGAGCGGACCCAGTGTAGGCAGAGGTTTTGGCTGGCTCCCACCTTTGCTAGACCTCTAGAATCTTCCGTTCAGGCATCCGACTCCCATGAGGCCATGGAGGTTTCTCGAGCGGAACCTAAGTCTCGTACCGCTCGTGTACCCATGGTTTGCAGAAATTGCCAACAACAAGGACATTATGCAAATAAATGTCCATGGTGGTGGGGTAAATGATCGCATCTAGTAACCATTGGAGGAGGTTCACTAGACACAGCGGCATTTTCCTCCAAGCTGTCCTTCAAAGGGACAATCATGTAAGGCTCATCCTCTCTAACAGTCGAGCTTTGTGTGGATTCTGGAGCAGAGGGGAATTTCATGTCCTCTGCTTTTGCTCTGTGCCATGCAATATCTCTTGTGATGCTCGCCAAACCGGTGACTGTTAGAGTAGTGAATGGGTCGACACTTCCTTCACAAATCACACACCAGACTGTTCCTTTCACGTTATACATGTCCCCTTCCCACCAGGAGATTATTTTCCTTTTTGTCCTTCCCCAGGGAATGGATGAGATTCTGCTGGGAATACCCTGGCTCCATTTCCACTCCCCACATATTGAGTGGACCTCTGGGAGGATATTAGGTTGGAGTAAATCATGTAAGGGCAGATGTGTGAGAGAGTGCGTTCAGGTTTCCACCACTGAGATACACGCAGATCTTTCTTCCCTTCCCAAATGCTATTGGTCCTATGTAGATGTCTTCTCCAAAAAGGCTGCGGAGACCCTTCTGCCTCACCGTCCCTATGACTGTCCTATTGATCTCTTGCCTGGAGCAGAACCTCCTCAGGGACTGGCCTATCCCCTCTCTCTCCCGGAAACGGAGGCTATGTCCTAATACATCCAGGAAAATGTGGCTAGAGCGTTCATTAGGAAGTCAGTGTCACCTGCAGGGGCAGTGTTCTTCTTCGTGCAGAAGAAGAATGGATAATTACATCCTTGCATAGATTACGGAGGTCTTAACGCCATCACCGTTAAGAATAAGTACCCGCTGTCCCTGATTTCTGAGCTTTTTGATAGACTGCAGGGAGCAAGGGTATTTAGCAAATTAGATCTGCGGTGTGCTTATAACTTGATTCGCATCCGTGAGGGGGACGAATGGAAGACGGCGTTTAATACCAGGGATGGGCACTATGAGTATCTGGTGATGCCCTTCGGGTTCTGTAATGCCCCAGCCATTTTCCAAGACTTTGTCAATGACATCTTCCGGAATATGCTCTCCACCTCGGTCATAGTCTATCTGGACGATATTCTCATCTTCTCTCCAGATATTGACTCCCACCGGAAAGATGTTGGCATAGTCTTCGACCTCTTACGGGCAATTTCCCTCTATGCAAAGTTGGAGAAGTGTATGTTTGAGCAGGAGTCTTTACCTTTTCTGAGCTATATCATCTCCACCCAGGGATTGGCTATGGATCCTGCCAAACTACAGGCTGTGATGGACTGGCAAGAACCCCATTCTCTTAAAGCGGTGCAGCGCTTTATGGGGTTCATTAATTACTATCGCCAGTTCATTCCCCACTTCTCAACTTTGGTAGCTCCCTAGGTAGCCCTCACCAAGAATGGAGAAAATCCCAAATTGTGTTCTGAAGAGGTCTCCAGGGCCTTCTCTTCTATTAAGTCTCATTTTGCTAGCGCTCCCATCCTACATCATCCCGATGTTGATAAGTCGTTTATAATGGAGGTGGATGCCTCATCCATTGGTGCAGGAGCAGTCCTCTTCCAAAAGGATGCTCAAGGTCGGAAGCATCCTTGCTTCTTCTTCTCCAAGACCTTCACACCAGCGGAGAGGAATTATTCCATCGGGGACAGGGAGTTGCTAGCAATGAAGTTGGCTTTTTTGGAGTGGAGACTAGTGTTGAGCATTCCGATACCGCAAGTATCGGGTATCGGCCGATACTTGCGGGTATCGGAATTCCGATACCGAGATCCGATACTTTTGTGGTATCGGGTATCGGTATCGAAACAACATTAATGTGTAAAATAAAGAATTAAAATAAAAAATATTGCTATACTCACCTCTCCGATGCAGCCTGGACCTCACCGAGGGAACCGGCAGCATTGTTTGCTTAAAATGCGCGCTTTTACTTCCTTCCGTGACGTCACGGCTTGTGATTGGTCGCGTGCCGCCCATGTGGCCGCGACGCGACCAATCACAGCAAGCCGTGACGTAATTTTCAGGTCCACAATGCCTAATTCTAGGCATTCATGATTTTAAAATTACGTTCCGGCTTGTGATTGGTCGCGTCGCGGTCACATGGGCGACGCGACCAATCACAAGCCGTGACGTCACGGGAGGCAGGAGACGCGCGCATTTTTAAAATTACGTCACGGCTTGTGATTGGTTGCGTGCCGCCCATGTGACCGCGACGCGACCAATCACAGCAAGCCGTGACGTAATTTCAGGTCCTGATGCCTATTTCTGCATTCAGGACCTGAAATTACGTCACGGCTTGCTGTGATTGGTCGTGTCGCGGTCACATGGGCGGCACGCAACCAATCACGTAATTTTAAAAATGCGCGCGTCTCCTGCCTCCCGTGACGTCACGGCTTGTGATTGGTCGCGTCGCCCATGTGACCGCGACGCGACCAATCACAAGCCGGAATGTAATTTTAAAATCATGAATGCCTAGAATTAGGCATTGAGGACCTGAAAATTACGTCACGGCTTGCTGTGATTGGTCGCGTCGCGGCCACATGGGCGGCACGCGACCAATCACAAGCCGTGACGTCACGGAAGGAAGTAAAAGCGCGCATTTTAAGCAAACAACGCTGCCGGTTCCCTCGGTGAGGTCCAGGCTGCGTCGGAGAGGTGAGTATAGCAATATTTTTTATTTTAATTCTTTATTTTACACATTAATATGGATCCCAGGGCCTGAAGGAGAGTTTCCTCTCCTTCAGACCCTGGGATCCATCAGGGATACCGTCCAATACTTGAGTCTCATTGACTTGTATTGGTATCTGGTATCGGGTATCGGTATCGGATTAGATCCGATACTTTGCCGGTATCGGCCGATACTTTCCGATACCGATACTTTCAAGTATCGGACGGTATCGCTCAACACTAGTGGAGACATCTTTTGGAGGGGGCTCGCTTTCCCTTTCAAGTCTTCACGGACCACAAAAATTTGGTATATTTACAAACACCCCAGCGGCTAAATTCTCATCAGGCCAGATGGTCTTTGTTCTTCTCCTGGTTCCACTTCACCCTCCTTTATCTCGCTGGGGAGAAGAACATTTGTGCTGACGCCCTCTCTTGCCCCGTTGTGTCATCTGAGGAGGAGGAAGGGGAGCCTCAGCTTATTGTCCCTTGCGAGAGCCTGAGAACCGTAGCTCCGGTTTTGCTAGAGTCTGTGCCTCAGGGCAAGACTTTTGTACCCATCAATTTGTGACCAGAGGTTCTCTCTTGTGCTCATTCATCCAGGGTGGGTGGACACTTTGGGACAAAGAGGACATCTGAGCTGCTGGCGAGGATGTACTGGTGGCCACATATGGTCCGTGATGTCGGAGATTTTATTCGGGCGTGTGTCTCTTGCACCAAAAATAAGTCTCCTCGACAACGGCCAGCTGTATAACTCTATCACTTGCCAGTGGCAGACAGGCCCTGGGAGATGGTTGGGATGGACATTGTGGTGGGTTTGCGTGAGTCTCGTGGCTGTACCATCATTTGGGTTATCACTGATAATTTTTCTAAAATGGTGCATTTGGTGCTGCTTCCACGGCTACCTTCTGCACGGGCCTTGCCAGCGTTGTTCATAAAACACACCTTCCGCCTACACAGTATGCCAGACAAAATTGTCAGTGACAGGGGTCCCCAGTTTGCGTCTCGGTTCTGGAGAGAGCTTTGTCATCTTCTCAGCATTGAGTTGAATCTCTATTCCGCATATCATCCCGAGACGAATGGGTTGGTAGAGAGGGCCAACCAGACCTTGGTCACATATCTACGACATTTTGTCCCAGCCAGGCAGGATGACTGGGCATCCTTGCTATCGTGGGCGGAGTTTGCTCTGAACAACGCCGTAGCTGACTCCACTGGACAAACCCCATTCCTCCTTAACTATGGTCAGCATCCGCGGGTACCTGTGCCTATGCCCGTGTCTTCCACTGACTCCAGGGTGGCAGACTGGGCTGTGGAGGCATGGGATATTTGGGACCACACTCAGGATGCCATTTGAGCCTCCAAGGAGAGAATGAGGTCCTCCGCCAATGCACATCTTTGCCTCGCTCCGATCTTTGCTCCTGGTGACTTGGTGTGGCTCTCCACCCGTAACATCAGGCTGCGAGTTGAGTCCACAAAGTTTGCACCTCGCTACTTGGGCCCTTTCAAGGTCCTCGAACAGGTTAACCCTGTGGTCTACTGTTTAGCCCTTCCACCACACCTGGGTGTCACCGACACCTTTCATGTGTCCCTCTTGAAACATGTATACATGTCCCGGTTTTCCGAGTCATCTGCTGGGACATCGGGTTCATCTACAGACGATTATGAGGTGAACGCTATTTTGGGGTGCAAGGTGGTACGTGGCAAAAAATTTTATTTGGTGGACTGGAAGGGTTATGGTCCTGAGGACAGGTCCTGGGAGCCTGCTGAGCACATTCAGGCTCCGCAGCTCATTGCTGCCTTCGAGCGTAGCGAGGTCCAGGGGGGGGGCCCTGGGGGGGTAATATTGGGGTCGATTTCCCGCCTCTGCACAGGGGGAATCTCGGGCCATCTCCACTGCAATCTCCCATTCTTCTCCTGCCACAGTGGAGCCTGCTCAGCGAAGACATTGGTCCCAGCGTCTTGCTCAGTCTGACTGTACAAAGGGTTACTGCTGCTTTTCCACCTTCTGCCATTGAAGCCAGTGCTGGGCAGTGGCGAGCAGATGCTTTTGGGACTAAGTCCTGCTTTTTCCCTTCTGAGCATGCCCAGGGTAAGATCTCTCATTGGAGATCGAGGGTCACATGCTTAGATACTGCAGCAAAACCCTTTGGTTCTCCAGGAAGGTCCTGAAGTTCCTCAAGCTCTGTGGCAGCCTCTCATTGGTCCTTCTAGGAAGGTTCTGTACTTGCTGCAGCTATAAAAGGTTCGCATGGCCGCACAGCCATGCGCTAGTATCAAATCTAAGTTATGTGCTTTGCGCCAGTGTGGTTACGTTTGTATGTGTTCAGGGACCCGGCTGAAATGAGCCCCTAGAATACCGGCACCTCCGGTGAGGAGATTGTATGTTTGCGTGACCACCAACTGCTATCTGCTCGGCAGTCGCTGTGTACTCCTGTGAGGTTAACAGGACACAGTGCTTTCTTTAGGCGACTCTGTGAAGTAACAGAGTTCGCTTCTACCTGTAATACTTATAGGGGATAACTCAGGAGACTCTTTGCGTGGAACAAGACAACTACAGGACACAGTTTTATAATTGGTAAAGTCTATATTATCACACGGTGATTCAAACAGGTGCAGACAGAAACTCAAGTCCACAACACTTGGAGTAAATAATAAACGCAGCTTAACAGTCTATAGGGAACTTCAGAGGAAAATGCAATCACGCAGAAAATCTATGAAGCACAATTATTCTTGAGGATACTTGACACGAATAATCCTTGTCTAGTCCAAACACAGATAGATATGCTTATAAGGCAGTTCAAGCAATGTCTTATCGCAACCAGGAAGGCCTGGGTGATAATCTCAGGTTTAAGCAGAGCAGCAACAGCTTACATGTCCAGCAAATGCAGGTGGAAGTAAACACGAGCAGCAGATGAAGGAGGATTACTGGAAACTGGTGTATGCAGCAGGAACTCAGAGCAGAGTAGCGGGATAACCACACAGGTTCACAGGAGCAGGTATATAGCCAGGGAGCCACCAGGGTCAGGAGCTGGATGCAAGGCAGAATATTCTAGCACAGACTGAAGGCTGGGGTGGAGTTTTATAGCAGGAAGACACAGTGCACATGAGACAAAAGACGCCATCTTGGAAAAGGGCAGTAATGCACAAAAGGTAATAAAAAATGTTCAGAGTCCTGACATTACTCCCTCCTTAGAATCGGCCTCAGGATGATCCTGGATCTGGTTTCTCAGGGAATCTCTGATGAAAACGAGAAATCTTCTGTTGGGCATTGATGTTTTCCACAGGTTCCCAAGAGTCTTCCTCAGGGGGATATCCCTGCCATCTTATCAGATATTGGAGCCAATTCCTGCGAATCCTGGAATCAATAATTTCCTCCACCACAAATTGTTCTTGCCCATCAATCACCACAGGCTGCGGAGGTGGCACAACACGTCCCTGGTAGGTATTAGGAAATACAGGCTTTAGTAAAGATACATGAAAAACTGGGTGTACCTTCATAGTCCTAGGCAGCTTCAGCCGGCAGGCCACAGAGCTCACAATACCATTGATCTTGAAAGGGCCAATGAATTTCTGTCCTAGTTTTTGTGAAGGAATGTTTAACTTCAGATTCTTAGTTGCTAACCACACGGAATCTCCTACCTTGAACATGGGTGCAGGTTTACGGAATCTATCAGCCGATCTCTTATAACGTTCTTGAGCTGTGGTCAGGGATTCCTTCAGAACCTCCAGATTTTGCCTCATAACAGTCAGCCTTTCCTCCACTGCCGGAACCGGAGAATTAATTGGAGACCTAGGAAAGATACACGGATGATAACCCAGATTGGCAAAGAAAGGTATAAATTTAGTGGAGGCGCTCTGAGAATTGTTATATGAAAATTCGGCTAACGGCAGCAACTCCAACCAATCATCCTGGAGATGGCTGACATAGCATCTTAGATATTGTTCCAGCGTCTGGTTGATCCGCTCAGTCTGACCATTTGTCTGGGGATGGTAAGCGGATGAGAGACAGACATTAATATTGAGTGCAGAGCAAAACCCCTTCCAGAATCTTGAAGTGAACTGTACTCCACGGTCAGAGATGATCTCATCCGGGACCCCATGCAACCGAAAGACATTCTATATAACCAAGTTCACTGTATATTTAGCTGAAGGGAGGCCGGTGCACAGAACAAAATGAGCAGCTTTAGCCTCGCAAGAGAGAACATAGTCCTTGGCATCCTTCAGGCAAGTTGGCCACCAGAAGAATCGGCTCAAGAACTCTTGTGTCTTCTGTACCCCCCTGTGACCAGCCAACTTGGAGTCATGTACCAACTTGAGGATCTGCAGACGGATGACCTCAGGGATGTAGATACGTTGATCTGTGAACCACATGCCACCCTTAAAGACAAGATTAATATCCACAAGTGGGTTGGCCAGAAATACATCACTGTCATAAGCCTCCCTGCACTCCTTCCACAAGTCCTGATCGTGGATAACTCCGATGAAATTGGCATAAGATAGAATGGTCTTGGACGGAGCTCCAGGTACGGAATTCGCAGCATGGATTCGGGATAAAGCATCAGCCTTCCCATTACGAGAACCTGGACGGTACGAGATAACAAAGTTAAATTGATTTAAAAATAATTTCCAACGAGCCTGATGAGGAGAAAGACATCTAACGGATCTAAGGAACTCTAAATTGCAATGGTCAGTTAGCACTATGATCTGTTGTGCAGCTCCTTGCAGATGATGCCTCCATTCTTTGAAAGCCGCAATAATAGCCAGTAATTCCTTGTCTCCCACGTCGTAATTCTTCTCTGCTGAGGTTAGTCTATGGGAAAAGAAAGCACAAGGGTGTAGCAGACTCTTCTCTCCAGTTCTTTGGGAGAGAATAGCCCCCAAAGCATTATCAGAAGCATCCACCTCCACAATGAAAGAAAGTGTTGAATCTGGGTGTATCAACAGCGGTGCTGAGGTGAAACAGATCTTAAGCCGATCAAAAGCTTCTTGAGCCTGTGATGACCACTTAAAGGGCTTTTCCTTTTTTGTCAAGGAAGTAATGGGACGAACAATATCAGAAAAATTTCGAATGAAACATCTGTAGAAATTTGCAAAACCAATAAAACGTTGGACCTCTTTAACATTCTTGGGTACAGGCCAGTCAAGGATAGCCTGAATCTTACCAGATTCCATGTTCAGCCCCTGGGGAGAGAAGATATAACCTAAGAACTGTATCTCAGAACGATGGAACTCGCATTTCTCCAGCTTAATATACAGTTGGTTCTCTTTTCAGACGTCTTAAAACAGTTTTGACATGTTCTTCATGTTCCTGTAGAGAGTCAGAAAAGATTAGTATATCGTCCAAATAGATCACCACAAACTGGTCCAACAAATCTCTGAAAATGTCTTTAGCAAGGTGTTGAAATGTTGCAGGGGCGTTACAAAGCCCGAAGGGCATCACAAGATATTCAAAGTGTCAATATCGGCATCTGAATGCTGTCTAACACTCATCCCCTGGACGAATATGCACCAAATTATAAGCCCCACGAAGATCCAGTTTAGAGAACACCTTAGCATGGCGGACTCTTTCCAGTAATTCGGGAATCAGAGGCAAAGAGTAACGGTTTTGTATGGTTACCTTATTGAGTTCCCGATAGTCAACACAGGGTATCAGGGTCCCATCCTTCTTTTTTACAAAAAATATAGGTGCCCCTGCTGGTGAGGAAGAAGGACGTATGAAGCCTTTGGCCAGATTTTCATCAATATACTCCTTAAAGGCTTGAAGCTCAGGTGCCGCCAAAGGGTATACGTTACCAAAAGGAATAGCTGCCCCAGGAAGCAGCTCAATGGGAGTCATAATGCCTGTGTGGAGGAAGCTGATCTGCATTCTTCTTGTCACAGATGTCAGAGAACTCTTTATATGCTGAAGGTAAAGTAAATACCTGTACATGTGGTTCCGTAGTCGTGGACTCAGGGACAGCTTCTGTTAACACTGAGTTGCTCCTTGTTGGAAAGATAATCTCCTTGGTCTCCCAGTTGATAATTGGGTTCTGAGAACGCAACCAAGAAATGCCTAAAATCACAGGAAAATGAGGAGAAGAAATTAGCAAGAAAGAAAGTTGCTCCTGATGATTAGGCTCCATCAAAATTTCAAGGGGTACGGTCTCCTGATCCACAGGCCCAGAGATTAAAGATGACCCATCCACTGTTTCCATGGTAATTGGAGAGGCTCCTTGCTGAATTTCAATACCATGTTCCTTGGCAAATGTGATATCCATGAAATTGCCACCTGCACCAGAGTCAATCATAGCTGCACTGGAAATCCACTGTCCTGAACACAGGATCTTAATAGGGAGAGAACAGTGAGAGTTCTTCTCCTCCAGCTCCTTGGGGGTGAAGTCTTAGAAAGTGAATGGAATACAGTGTTTAAAGGCAGGCTACATTCAGAGATGTCAGATTCATCATCACAGTTGTCATATTCTCCTACCGCTGCTAGCACCTTTTTAGGCCATTTAGGACACTTGAGACAGTTGATTAAAAAGTGGTCAGACTGACCGCAGTAGAAACATAGACTTTCACAAAGGCGATGCTCCCGGCGCTCATTAATCTCAAGCCTCTGAATGGAATCAATTTGCATGGGCACCTCCTCCACCTCCCGAGAGGTTTTACCTGCAGGCTCTTTGGAAGGAAGGGAAAAGTTAGAAATACGGCTATATGCAGCAAACTTCTGCCTACACTCAGTAAGGCGAATGTCTATGTGCACACAATGCTATATAAATGTCTCTAACTCTTGTGGTGACTCAGAGTGAGCTAGTTCATCTTTTACAATACTAGACAGTCCACTTTTAAAAATAGGCAATTATGCATAACTGTCCCAATTGGTATCTACTGCTAATCTCCTGAATTCAGTAGCATACTCAATAACAGAACGTTTAGCCTGGCATAAAGACAATAAAGCAGATTCAGCGGTAAAACGGCGATAAGGATCATCAAACATTAATGCCATAGCGGTCAAGAAATCATCCAAGTTATTTAACCGTGGGTCTCGAGACTCAATCATCGGATTCGCCCAGACGAGTGCGAGTGAGGTCAGCAGCATTATTACACACAATACATTGGATCTATCAGTAGGAAAATGGTCAGCATGCACATCAAAATATAGCATACATTGATTCACAAAGCCACAAAATTTGTCGTGATCACCATTAAATCTGAATGGGGGCAACTTAGGTGGGCTAGCTGGTAGCAGCTGCCCAGAGGGTAAAGTCGCTTCTGCAGCTATTTGCGTCCTTATGTCCTGGAAAGCCCGTCCATACTGGGACTCTATGCCAGCAAGTTTGTTTTCCTGGGCTGCCATGCGGGTGCTTAAGTCCTGCAAAGTTTGTCCAAACACTTGTTGATTGTGTTCAATGCTTCCAAACTTCTTTTGCAGACCTTCCACATCTTTCTGCAGTGATCTAATTATGGAAAACACCTGCTCTAATCTGCTTTCTGCAGTCATTGTTACAGCAGTCTCCTCTTTTCTGGCTAGAGTATCCTGTAATTATTATAGGGGATAATTCAGGACACTCTTTGCGTGGAACAAGACAACTACAGGTCACAGGTTTATAAGTGGTAAAGTCTATATTATCACACAGTGATTCAAACAGGTGCAGAGAGAAATTCAAGTCCACAACACTTGGTGTAAATAATAAACGCAGCTTAACAGTCTATAGGGAACTTCAGAGGAAAATGCAATCACGCAGAAAATCTATGAAGCACAATTATTCTTGAGGATACTTGACACAAATAAGTCCTTGTCTAGTCCAAACACAGATAGATATGCTTATAAGGCAGTTCGAGCAATGTCTTATCTCAACCAGGAAGGCCTGGGTGAAAATCTCAGGTTTAAGCAGAGCAGCAACAGCTTACATGTCCAGCAAATGCAGATGGAAGTAAACACGAGCAGCAGATGAAGGCAGATTACTGGAAACTAGTGTATGCAGCAGGAACTCAGAGCAGAGTAGCAGGATAACCACACAGGTTCACAGGAGCAGGTATATAGCCAGGGAGCCACCAGGGTCAGGAGCTGGATGCAAGGCAGAATACTCTAGCACAGACTGAAGGCTGGGGTGGAGTTTTCTAGCAGGAAGACACAGTGCACATGAGACCAAAGACGCCATCTTGGAAAAGGGCAGTAATGCACAAAAAGGTAATAAAAATGTTCAGAGTCCTGACACTACTGCCATATATGGCTGCCATTTGCCAGCAGCAGGTTCTCTCCTGCACGGTGGACCCCGGGCTGCAAACGCACCAAAAAACATCTCTCTATTTACTCGGTGCATTCTGCCAGCCCTAACAATGTGATTTCCCAAATTGTATTGGAGCCCTTGATGGGAAACACATCCGTGTGCATAAGCCGCAGAACTCAGGGTCCCAATTCTACAATTATAAACAGTATTTTTCTGTAGTGCTGTTAGCTGTAGTTGACAGTCACTACAGGTTTATAATTGTAGATATTGGGGCCAATCGAAGAACTGGAGACTCTAGAGTCTTCAATTCTTCCATTATGGGTCGGCGGCTGCGCGATAACCAGTTGGACCTACCACCACCACATCAACTTCCTGGCTCCAATGTAGAACCTGTGCCGTATGTCCTTGTGGCAGATGAGGCCTTCCAGTTGACAAGGCATGTCATGAGGCCATATCCCCTTTGAAACCTGGACTACAGGCGGCGGATATTTAACTTGAGGTTATCACGGGCACGGTGACTGGTGGAGTGCACCTTTGGCATTCTTTGTGCCAAATGGCAGGTCCTCCAGTCTGCAATTCAGTTGAGTGAAGCAAACGTCAATGAAGTTGTAAAAGTTTGTGCAGTATTACCTAACTTCACCAGACTACATGAGTGCCCCTCAGCTGATGGTGCTGAAGGTGTGTTGCCCAATGTGGGTAGGTCTACACCACATGTCATCCCTCAGCGTCGTCCACTTTCTGGACTCAAAATTCGGGAAATTTTCACAAATTATTTTCGTTCACCTCAGGGTGCTACTCGCTGGCAAGATAATGCTGTATATTTGTTGTAATTTTAACATATATATATATATATATATATATATATATATATATATATATATATATATGTATAAATCTTATGTTAAGCTACTGTGTGTGTTGAATTTACTTATTTAACAGATGTTTAAGAATATATTAATTCTGCATGGTGTGTTAATGATTGTTCAAACAAACAAAAATGGGCTTTTTAAAAAAAATTTATATGTGCAAAAGCCAAATACTTATTTGCAAAAACCTTATTACCGTCATACGGCTTTTGTGGCCATTTAAATTTGGCTGAACATAACTCACTAGCCTTCATTTGCTATCACAGCAGATTAACAAATATGTTTAAACAAACAAAATTTAACAAAAAATCAACTTAAAGGTTGAGATATGTTGGTGGAGGTGATAGCTGCAGTTCGGGTTCTTGGTCTTGCAGCCTTTGTTGCCCCAATTGTCCTTCACCCTGTGTGGGTATTCTCTGTTGGCCATGCTCTAAATATTGGCTTGTTTGTATTGGCCACTTGCTGATTGGACATAAGGATTGATATTATGGGCCTCAAGATGATGATGATAGCCACGTTACTCATATCCCCCCAATATGGCCATTTCGTCCAAACCCTGGTTGGGACAGCCTCCAACACTGGGTCTGTACAAGTGGTCATATTGGGAAGGTTGCTGGTAGGATGGCATTTGTATACGTGGCTGTATTGGTTGTTTTTTGGGGGGAAAGGGTTGAGGTGTAGGCACACGTGGAGAAGGTGCATCAGATCCCTCTTGAGCATGCACTTGTTTTGTTGTTTGAATACGCATGAGGTTACGTGGTGACAGCTGCCATCTCTCCAAGTATTCAAATGACTCATAAGGGCTATTTGGGGGGATGCATGCATCAAGAAAGATCTGAAAGCACCCTCTCACACGTAGCCTCACCTCGCAGGGTAGGGGACAGAGATACCGAGCCAGGCTGCGCGAATATGTCTCCTCACCCTCATCCTGAGCAGCCCTGGCCAGATAATTTAGGACACCAGTATCCACATGCCTCCTGCTTTCCAATAGCTCTCTCCTTCTGAGGCCACGGCTTGAACTAACAGCAGGCTGTGGGGAGGTCTCCAGCAGGACAGACGGGATGCTGCTGTTTCCAGGATCTTCCTGGATGACTGGAGCTGGTGCAGCTGTAAGTGGTGGAGCATCTGGGCCAGTTGTTGCTGGAGCATGTGGTGCAGAAAAAGATGGACCAGGAGGGATGGACCTGGAAGGATCCGAAGATGGGCCTGCCACCTCTTCACCTTCCCAATCGGATCAATCACAGCCTCTGAGTCGGACCCGGTCTCCTTCTCAGTGAGATTGGACTGAGTTCTATTATGAAAGTATGACAATAATGAAATCAAATTTAATATATGAGCATTCAATAAATATGTGTAATGTGGTGTGAGGTTTGAACTTACGGTCCCAGATCCATACTGGGATCCAGAACTGACAAGTGGTCAAAATAAATATATTTCCTTTTGGAAGGAGCTGATGCACCACTCCTGGCCTGCTGCTGTCTATCTTGGCGGTACTGGTCCCTAATGCTGCACCATCGTTTCATAACATCTTCCACTGCAATGACAGATAAGAAAATAATGTATAAGGCCATTGTGCACAGTGGTACAACAAGGTGTCAGTGATTTTACATATTAATGTAACCTAGTAAGCTGCATTTAGAACAAAATATCTACAGTAATAATAATAACATTACAAACAGCACAATAGGATTTAAGGGGATAGTGGGAAGACCTGTTAGTTACTGCAGTTTAGAATATTATTTGAGAAACATGAGTGAACTTACTTATTTTCTTCTGTCCCTCACGTGGCCGCTGTTCAAAATCCTGAAAAAGGAGGCCACAGATTCTCCTCCATGCCGCCTCTTTTCTGGCCCGGTTTGAATATTGGACATCCCTCTGATCCCAGATTTCTGGCCTCTCATGCCCCAGGACCAGCAGCATATCAACATTAATTATGGAAGCCATGCTGCAGGAGACTCCTTGAAGGCATGCGCGTACTTCCGGGATGTCTGTCTGGCTTTTTAAGCTAATTAGCATGTCAAAGCTTCCTGATTGAGGGCTTGGCACATTTCCTGTCACCTGGAAAAGTTTTGCGTATTTCTCGCAAGTCACACTCGTGGTCTGTGTGCAATCCGTATTTTTCTCACACCCCTAGACTATCATTGGCGCATTTTTTGCGCAATACGCTGACAAACTCAGCATGCTGCAATTTTCTCAGCCCATAAAATATGGCCGAGAAATGTACGCCAGATAGGAGCTGCCCCATAGAGAAACATTGGTCCGTGTGCAATGCGTTGTTTTTGCGCCTCTCTCTAGTCCATATTCCTCTCTAGTGTGACCCGGCCTTACATTTAGAGTGACTTTATAAAAGGAAATCATCTGCTTTAAGGGGGTTTTCCACAAGCAAATGTTTCATTTTACTCAATAGATCTTGGAATAATAACTTCCATAATCGGATGTCTTTAAATTAAACGTTCCTGTGCTGAGATAATCTTATAAATGTGCACTGCTGTGTACAGTGTAATGACGGTGTCTACCTGTTTTTAAACCTTGTTTAAAACAGTATATTAACACTCAAAAATTTATCCCAGAATTAATTGAAGGACATATAACTCAAAACCTACTCAAAATTAACAAAGGACTGGTGCAAAAAGACCCCACAATGAGTATAATCCAAAATAGTATCTTTATTATACAAATAAAATAAATACAATGAAAGCTAAAAACTGCTGGACACCAAGTCATAGAGACCAGGTACAGCCTCACACAACAACGGCCTTGAATATATATGAAAAGTGGCACGTACCCCACAGAAAAAAAACAAATACTAACCTCAAAAAATAGCTAAGTTAGATACATTTTTACTAATCAAAAAATATGGGTGGAAAAAACCCCAAGCAAGCGGTAATCCAAGCTAACATAAAGTACAAAGAATAAAGTGCAAGTGCCTATCATAAACTTGAATAAAACCCGCTGCACCACATACAAAGAGGGTTTTAGGAGATTATTTGTGTAATAAAGATACTATTTTGGATTATACTCATTGTGGGGTCTTTTTGCACCAGTCCTTTGTTAATTTTGAGTAGTTTTGAGTTATATGTCCTTCAATTAATTCTCGGATACATTTTTGAGTGTTAATATATTTGCTTTACTGTTTTTTGAACAGAATTCTTGTCCCTTGATCACTATGGATCATAAGGCTAGGGAGAAATCCTGGCAAGATCGTGTTGGTGATATTTTTAAATCTAGGACTGCTGGCTCCACTAAAGATATCTCGATATCGAAATTTATTGCACAAAAAAATCCGGGTGTGGTGAACTCGTGCCTCCTTACAGAACTATCATACATGTCAAATTATTCTGAGAGGCTTACGTATTCAACTGTATCCTACTTTTGACGATGATGTTTTAAATGGCAGATGGGAAGAAGCAGCCACGACCTGTTCATTGAAACATATTGAAATTATAAATACACGGATATTGGAAGAGCTAGACTCTCAAATAAGCTCCATGCAGGCTCAGATGAATCATGATTTTTCAAAGGAACAGATGGATCAGTTCTTGGTGGATATTACCAAAGACATGGAGAAATGGGAAAAAGATGTGTGTGAGGTCAAAACCAAAAAATATGAACGTGACCTGAATGATTATGATACTAAAAGAATTTTCAAATGGCAAAATAAAAGGGAAAGAAATGACCCTCCGTCTAGGAGTTCTTCTATTTCCTCCATTACTTCATCCCTTTCAAGTCAAACTTCCAGACAGGATGAGGATACTACTAGATCCTTTAGGATGAATACTAGGTTTGGGGGAAGATGGAATAATTATGGGCCTTCTAGAAAACAACAGGGACAAAGAAAAGACCAACCGAAGGTTATTAATCTGTCGGATCATATTTTGACCCCCTTGCAGAAGAATATTTTACAACGTGGTCTAACTTTTTCTCCTGCCAAACCATTAGATTTCTTCACAGCGGTGCAAGATGTGCATTTATTTGCACAAAAATTGATTCTGAAAAGATATCATGAGAGATCCACTTCCAATTGTCAGTTTGAATCAACTGAGTACCAACAGGTTGTAGCCATTTTGGAATCCCTATTGGAGGAACAGGATGTGACTCCGGTGAGTAATTTCCCAACCCACTTGTTGGGTAAATCAAAAAAGTTTCCGGCTTTGAGTACTTGTCCTGCAGTGGATGTGTTTGTTAAAATGGTTTCTGGGGACATCGAGCAACTATGTGCCAATAAAATTTGTGGCATAAATTTAGCAGAAGATAGGGCCATTAAAGAGATGAAAAAATGGACTGATGTTACAATCAAGCAGGCTGACAAGGGGGGTAATGTTGTTATATGGCCGAACCATCAGTATGAGAAGGAAGCTCATAAGCTGCTTTCTGATAAAACTTGCTATAGAGAACTTCTCTTGAACCTCATTTTGGATTTCCAGCGAGACCTTGTTGAAATTATGACCCATGCTTTTGACATGGGTATTATCCCTTAAAAATTGATGGACTCTATTGTCTCAATGAAACCAAGGATGTCCACTTTTTACCTTATTCCCAAGATCCATAAAGATCCCCTCAATCCACCAGGGAGACTGATCATCTCAGGGAATGAGGGGATCTGTGAGTTGGCTTGTCAGATAATCGACTTCTATTTGAAGCCGATTGTGAGTACATTACCCTCATACATCAGGGACACTACTGTGGTTTTGCGCAGCTTTGATGGTCTACATGTTCAGGATGATATGATCTTGGTCACGGCTGACATAGAAAGTCTGTATACTTCTATCTGGCATGAGGACGGGCTTCGGGCGGTCTCCTAGTTCCTCGGTGGTGGGGATAAGGATAAATCTGTTGTTGAGTTTATTCTTAAACTCTTATGTTTTATTTTGACACATAATTGTTTTGTATTTCACAACCAGATTGATCTCCAGGTCCAGGGGACCGCTATGGGGGCCGCCTGTGCCCCGTCCTATGCAAATTTGTTTTTGGGTGCCTGGGAGAGGAATATTTTCCTTAGCAATCCAGTGGTGCATATTGACAAGGTGCACCATTGGATTCACTATATTGATGATGTATTCTTCATATGGGAGGGCTCGGTGGAACAATTCATTTCCACATTGAATGGTAATGACTACAATATTAAGTTGACCTTTGCGTATGGCAGAAAAGTTATTTTTTTGGATTTGGACATTTGTTTCTCTTCTCAGGGCTTGATAGAGACCGATGTCTACCAGAAACCCACTGCGACAAACACTCTACTGCATGCAAGCTCTTCTCACAGGCAGTCAACCATTGATGGGATTCCTATTGGCCAACATCTAAGAGTTAAAAGAATTTTCTCAACTCAGGAAAAATTTCACTATCAGGCACGTGATCTCTACTACCGTTTTTGAGAACGAGGATATAGCCACAGACAAATTTGGCGTGGTTATAAAAGAGCTTGTCAAAAATCTCGCAATGAACTTCTCTACCACACTCCATCTAAAAAGGATGATACACAGGTGAGATTGATCACTCCCTTTAATTGTCAGTAGAAGGCCTTTACTGAGATAATTGCTAAACATTGGGCCATCCTATGGTCCGATGTAATATCAAAAAACATCCTGCCAGAGAGACCATTAATTATGGCGAAAAGATCTGATAATCTACAGTTAGGTCCATATATATTTGGACAGAGACAACATTTTTCTAATTTTGGTTATAGACATTACCACAATGAATTTTAAACAAAACAATTCAGATGCAGTTGAAGTTCAGACTTTCAGCTTTCATTTGAGGGTATCCACATTAAAATTGGATGAAGGGTGTAGGAGTTTCAGCTCCTTAACATGTGCCACCCTGTTTTTAAAGGGACCAAAAGTAATTGGACAATTGACTCCAAGGCTATTTCATGGACAGGTGTGGGCAATCCCTTCGTTATATCATTCTCAATTAAGCAGATAAAAGGCCTGGAGGTGATTTGAGGTTTGGTGCTTGCATTTGGAAGGTTTTGCTGTGAAGTAAACATGCGGTCAAAGGATCTCTCCATGAAGGTGAAAAAGGCCATCCTTAAGCTGCGAAAACAGAAAAAACCCATCCGAGAAATTGCTACAATATTAGGAGTGACAAAATCTACAGTTTGGTACATACTGAGAAAGAAAGAAAGCACTGGTGAACTCATCAATGCAAAAAGACCTGGGCACCCCAGAAGACAACAGTGGAGGATGATCGCAGAATAATCTCCATGGTGAAGAGAAACCGCTTCACAACAGCCAACCAAGTGACCAACACTCTCCAGGAGGTCGGTGTATCAATATCCAAATCTACCATAAAGAGAAGACTGCATGAAAGTAACTACAGAGGGTTCACTGCACGGTGCAAGCCACTCATAAGCATCAGGAATAAAAAGGCTAGACTGGACTTTGCTAAAAAAAATCTAAAAAAGCCAGCACAGTTCTGGAAGAACATTCTTTGGACAGATGAAACCAAGATATACCTCTACCAGAATGATGGAAAGAGAAAAGTATGGCGAAGGCGTGGTACAACTCATGATCCAAAGCATACTACATCATCTGTAAAACACGGTGGAGGCAATGTGATGGCTTGGGCATGCATGGCTGCCAGTGGCACTGGGTCACTAGTGTTTATTGATGATGTGACACAGGACAGAAGCAGCCGAATGAATTCTGAGGTATTCAGAGCCATACTGTGTGCTCAGATCCAGCCAAATGCAGCCAAACTGATTGGTCATCGTTTCATACTACAGATGGACAATGACCCAAAACATAAAGCCAAAGCAACCCAGGAGTTTATTAAAGCAAAGAAGTGGAATATTCTTGAATGGCCAAGTCAGTCACCTGATCTCAACCCAAATGAGCATGCATTTCACTTGTTAAAGACTAAACTTCAGACAGAAAGGCCCACAAACAAACAGCAACTGAAAACCACCGCAGTGAAGGCCTGGCAGAGCATCAAAAAGGAGAAAACACATCGTCTGGTGATGTCCATGAGTTCAAGACTTCAGGCAGTCATTGCCAATAAAGGGTTTTCAACCAAGTACTAGAAATGAACATTTTATTTACAATTATTGAATCTGTCCAATTACTTTTGGTCCCTTTAAAAATAGGGTGGCACACGTTAAGGAGCTGAAACTCCTAATCCCTTCATCCAATTTTAATGTGGATACCCTCAAATGAAAGCTGAAAGTCTGAACTTCAACTGAATCTGAATTGTTTTGTTTAAAATTCATTGTGGTAATGTCTATAACGAAAATTAGAAAAATATTGTCTCTGTCCAAATATATATGGACCTAACTGTATGTAACCTATTGGTCAGAAGCCATTACTCTCCAATTCATAGAGACCGTAGTGATGTAAGAGACCCTATTATGGGTTTCTTTCTGTGTACTTTCTGTAAAGGATGCCAAAATCATATTAAGTGTAAGGAATTCACTAACTCTCAGGGTAATAGAACATTTAAGATCCGACATCATCTTACCTGCTCTTCCAAAGGGGTCATATACTATGCTGAATTCCCATTTAACAAAATTTATATAGGGATGACTACCAGTGAATTGAAAATAAGAACAAGAGAACATGTACGTGATATTGAAAAAGTGAAGACTACAAAGGATGTTGACTCATTGAAAACTCTACCTCGACACTTTTTTCAACATCATCAGTCCAATGCCAGAAAATTGGTAATTAACCCCTTTCTGCCAGCTGACGGAATAGTATGTCAGCTGGCAGATCCCCTGCTTTAAGGTGTGCTCCGGCGGTGAGCCCACCTTAAAGCCGCGACATGTCAGCTGTTCTGTACAGCTGACATGTGCGCGCAATGAGCACGAGTGGAATCGCGATCCGCCCGTTCCCATTAACTAGTTAAATGCCGCCGTCAAGCGCTGACAGCAGCATTTAACTAGCGCTCCCGGCTGCGCGGCCGGAAGTGCTCGCACCGCTGACCCCGGTCACATGATTGGGGGTCAGCGGTGCATTGCCATAACAACCAGAGGTCTCCTTGAGACCTCTATGGTTGTTGATGGCCGATTGCTTTAAGCGCCACCCTGTGGTCGGCGCTCAAAGTACACCTGGATTTCTGCTACATAGAGGTGATCTGTACTTCACCTCTATGTAGCAGAGCCGATCGAGTTGTGCATGCTTCTAGCCTCCTATGGAGGCTATTGAAGCATGCCAAAATAAAAAAAGTATTTAAAAATATAAAAAAAATAAAAAAAAAAATAAAAGTTCAAATCACCCCCCTTTTGCCCCAATCGAAATAAAACAAGTAAAAAAAATTTAAACATTCACATATTTGGTATTGCCGCGTTCAGAATAGCCCGATCTCTCAATAAAAACAAAGGATTAACCTGACCGCTAAATGGCGTAGCGAGAAAAAAAATCAAAACACCAAATTTACATTTTTTTGGTCGCCGCGACATTGCATTAAAATGTAATAACGGGCGATCAAAAGATCTACACCAATATGGTATCATTAAAAACGCCAGCTCGGCACGCAAAAAATAAGCCCTCAACCGACCCCAGATCATTAAAATTGGAGACGCTACGGGTATCGGAAAATCGCGCAATTTTTTTTTTTTTTTTTTTTTTTAGCAAACTTTGGAATTTTTTTTCAACACTTAGATAAAAAATAACCTAGACATGTTAGGTGTCTATGAACTCAAAATGACCTGGAGAATCATAATGACAGGTTAGTTTTAGCATTTGGTGAACATAGCAAAAAAGCCAAACAAAAAACAAGTGTGAGATTGCACTTTTTTTGCAACTTCATCACACTTGGAATTTTTTTCCTGTTTTCTGTTACATGGCATGGTAAAACCAATGTTATATTTCAAAAGTACATCTCGTCCCGCAAAAAATAAGCCCTCACATGGCTATATTGACGGAAAAATAAAAAAGTTATGGCTCTGGTAAGGAGGGGAGCGAAAAACGAAAAAGAAAAAACAGAAAAGGCTCCGGGGGTGAAGGGGTTAAAGCTATTGACCAAGTATCTTTGGGTCCACAGGGAGGGGATCTTTTTAAGGCCCTAGCCAAGGTAGAAAGCCGGTAGATTTATCAGCTCAATACCGTCACTCCGGTTGGTTTAAATGAAAATTTCTGTTTTGGCTCATTTTTATAAGATATCTTACACGTTTTTTAGAGGGGGGGTTTCTGTTTAGTTTTTGAATCATTTTATTGTATGTTAATTTATTATGTTTCTATGGTTTTTCAGCCCCGGTCAAATAGTTTGACTGGATTCAAGTATGAATTTTATGACTCACAATTACTCCATATTCTTGTAATCAAGCTGCCTGTGGACAACATTGGATTATTCTTATAAGGACAGCGTCGTTTTGTCTATGTTCTGTTGTGGGCTATTAAATTACTATATATTGTATTATAGATATAGATTTCAGTGTAATGTTTTTATTATATTAATATACGCATCAGTTTGGATTCAGTATTTATCTATTCACTGTATTCACTGTCATAACCTATGTACTAATAACTGGTACCGCGCTTGGGTTATAAAGGTGGCCTATGCCTGGTCACGGGGGTCAGTCCACCTGGATGTACTGGTAAGTGTACCTCCCCCTAAATGCAACAGTGTGCTGGAAGTTCCACTGGAAGCCAGCAAAATGACCTATAAATGCTGCAACATACACCCTACATCCGCCAATGCTATGTGTCCAAATGGAACGAAAACAAGGCAAATGTGACGGCCAAAAAGCCCAAAAATGATGAGAATCCCTTACCGTGTGCTGTAACTGACTGCACGCTCCGCTGTTCCTGATAAATGTCCCTGGGGACATTCCCTGCGTAGCACTCTCGGAATACTACACATCCCCAGGGACATTTATCAGGAACAGCGGAGCGTGCAGTCAGTTACAGCACACGGTAAGGGATTCTCATCATTTTTGGGCTTTTTGGCCGTCACATTTGCCTTGTTTTCGTTCCATTTGGACACATAGCATTAGCGGATGTAGGGTGTATGTTGCAGCATTTATAGGTCATTTTGGTGGCTTCCAGTGGAACTTCCAGCACACTGTTGCATTTAGGGGGAGGTACACTTACCAGTACATCCAGGTGGACTGTACCCCCGTGACCAGGCATAGGCCACCTTTATAACCCAAGCACGGTACCAGTTATTAGTACATATATTTGGTCTTTACAGAATTGGCACATGTTCTGAGGCTACCAGCAGCTGGGTTATTGCATCAGGTATTTATACAGACGCAATAGGCATAAGTGTAGGGTGCCGGTGATATTGCATTTTTATATTTACTGTCATAACCTGTTATTTCACTATGTTGTTTTGATTATCATGTTTCAATTATGTTTTTATTGTAACACCAGTGTTGGTATTTTTATCAGTACATATTTGGTATGTTTGATGTACTTTATATACAGTCACTATATTATGATTCACTTTATTACTTATCTTGTTTATATAATTGTACATGTCACTATTTTCATCATATGTTTATCACAGCACTTTTTAAAGTGTATGTAAAATTATATATTTGTAGGTTTTTACATATATTGGCACTTCATAATGCTTGAATCCATTGTTTGTGCATGGGACATCCCGGTGCACATGCGCGTTCTCTGTGGCTCCGGATCTTGGCGTGGGCGGCGCCGGGGGTGCAACACGTGTGCGCCGTCTCCTTGATGGCGGCGGGTGTTTGCGTTCCACTGCCGCTTCCATGAAGGTCCCAGTGGTTGCCAATGAGACAGCGCATGCGCCATGTGCATGGGATGAACATCTGCTGTTTTTTCAATCATTATGCCGACCATGAACATGTGAGTTGTGACACATGGGTGTCTTATTGCTTTCCTATTGGCTGGGTTTCATTTAAATAGCAGGGACCCCCTCCCTAACGCACGCCTCCTGAGGAAGTCTTGACGAAATGTGCATTGGGGCGGCGGGGACTGGGCTCAGCGGACACACCAGCCTGTGTTTATTGGTAAGACATGTCGCACTTCTCCTAAAACTCTCTTTGTATGTGGCGCAGTGGGTTTTATTCAAGTTTATGATAGTCACTTGCACTTTATTCTTTGTACTTTATATAAGCTTGGATTACCGCATACTTGGGATTTTTCCCACCCATAATTTTTGATTATTAAAAATGTATCTAACTTAGCTATTTTTTGCAGTTAGTATTTGCTTTTTTTGTGGGGTATGTGCCACTTTTCATATATATTCAAGGCCGTTGTTGTGTGAGGCTGTACCTGGTCTCTATGACTTGGTGTCCAGCAGTTTTTAGCTTTCATTGTATTTATTTTATTTGTATAATAAAGATACTATTTTGGATTATACTTGTTCTGTCCTTTCTAAGAAGGACAGGTGTTCGTTTCATGCATTAAAGTTTCAGTACTATTAGTGTTTTGGTTTTGCTGTGTTATAGCACCACCCAGTGGTGGTTAAATTTATAACCTGTGTTTTTCAGTAATAATCAGAGTGTTGCATTCTGGGATTGCACCATGGGATAGGGAAATTCCATTTTTCCTCTGTGTTCTTCCTGCACACACGTGTTCTTCTGCTGTGCTGGAAAAACCTTACTTACCATCCTGGTTAAGTTTATCCGGTAAGATTGTTATCCCTGTTCTTGCAATGTAGTGTTATACAGAATGTGATTAACTGTATAGCAGCCAGTACACAGGAAATGTGATTATCAGTTACCTGCTGTATGTAGATATATATAGAAGTTGCATCATCCTGTATATTTTGCTTGCTAGTTGTAAAGTATCAGTTGTGCTGTTATTTGGCTCAATACTTATACATATCATTTGTATTCTTGTAGTTTTACCGCGTTCATGTTACCAATAAACAAGTTAGACTACAGAGAACAGTCTGCTTATTTGGGAGACAGAAGTGGTTTATGCGTATGTTGGATCACACACCGTAGCAACGTGTATGAAGACAGAACAGTAAAACGGAAGCTAGACGCCGGCGATGACAGTAAAAGGAGGCTAGATGCCAGCGATAGCAAATACCACTTACACAGCCGCCTGTACCATACTGCACTGCCTGCAGATACCGCAGCGGCCGCCATACAGTCACAAGTACCGAGAGTGCAGCCCACCAAGCACGACACGTCTCAGTCCACGCTGAAGTCACTCCTAACCGCTCTGAGACATCCTACAGCCTGCAAACGGACACAAAATGTCTGCAAGTCAAGCATCTTCACTCGGGACGAGGTCCCAAACAAGCCTCTCTAGCAAGTCTTCATCGAAAAGGTCCGTCGCCCTCGCCTGTGCAGAAGCTGAGGCGGCGAAAGTAAGATCCTCCTTCGCTGAACAAGAGATGCAGTTAAAGTTAAGACAAGCAGACCAAGAAGCAGAAAGCGCTCGCCTGCAAGCAGAAAGAGCCCGCCTGCAAGCAGATAGAGACGCAGAGACAGCCAACCTGCAAGCAGATACAGCGCGCTTGCAAGCGACTTTGGAAAGACTTTCCGCTGAAAAGGAAGCAGCAACCGCAATAGCCAAAGCTGAGTTCTTAGAAGCCGTGGAGTTTCCTGAATCTGAGCGAGACAGCGACGTACGTGGACCAGACCTTGATCGACAGGACCCAGCTCAACGCATCTTAGAATACGTCCAACAACATCCTAAAATCGACGACAACTCTGATCCGTTACACCAACCAGCCTATACAGATTACCAGAGATGCTTCCTCCAAACACCGTACTGGAAGCAGGAAGATATACTGCGAAACGACGTCGACCACCACTACCGTCTTACAGAACAGAAGGTATGGCCTCCTCCCAGACTTGCAGGGACACCCTTCACTTCGGAACGGTTTTATACAGACTTTCCTAAGCCAGAAGCTCCTACCAGGTATGAGGACGCACCACACACACCGCATGACAACAGCACACCAGCTCATGTTGGCACTGACTCAGCCACTATGAACTTTGCAAGGTTCTTTACCCACCGGGAGCTGGTGACCAAGGGACTTGTAAAGTTCATTGATAGAGCTGAAAGCTACAGAGCATGGCGAGCCACCTTCCAGAACGCCATCAGATACTTGGATCTTTCCAGTAGTGAAGAGTTAGATCTACTGGTAAAGTGGCTTGGGAACGAGTCAGCTGAACACGCCAAAAGAATCAGGAACATTAACATAAAGTACCCACACACAGGACTTCGCATGGTGTGGGAGAGACTCGAAGAATGTTATTGGTCGATAGAAGCTATAGAAAATGCTTTGTATAAAAGAATTGATGATTTCCCCAAGATGGCAAATAAGGGTTATCAAAAGCTCAGGGAACTGAGCGACTTGTTAATGGAGGTACATGCTGCTCAGGCAGAAGGTGACCTACCAGGGTTGGCATTCCTGGACACTGCCAGAGGTGTCAACCCGATTGTCCAAAAGCTCCCTTACAACTTACAAGAAAAGTGGGTCAGTCACGGGTCCCGTTACAAACAGGCTCATAAGGTACCATTTCCTCCTTTCAGGGTGTTTGTAGACTTTGTTGCTCAGCAAGCTAAAGTTAGAAATGACCCCAGTTTTGATTTCACTATGTCATGTACCACTGCCTCTGGTGTAAAACCCAGTAAAACACCAGTGGCAGTCCACAAAACTAATGTTACCCCCACAGGTTTTCCTTACAGGGCAAGTAAGTTGTCTCCAGAAGAGGACAAACTGCAGGATCTCAGCAAACACTGCGCCCTACACAAGAAACCTCATCCTCTACTAAAATGTAGAGCCTTCGGGGAGAAGTCTCTAGAAGACCGTAAGAGTTTCCTAAAGGAAAACAAGATATGCTTCAGATGCTGCGCAACGACCTCACACTTCGCCAAAAACTGTGAAACCAGTCTGCCTAAAAACAGATGGACACTGACATAGACACCCCAGTGGTCACTTCACAGTGTACAGAGATCTGCAAGGAACTCGTAGCAGGAAGATCCTGCTCGAAGATCTGTCTTGTCAGAGTATTCCAAACGAGCCAACAGGATAATGCAATCATGGTATATGCAATCTTGGACGATCAGAGCAACAGGTCTCTAGCTAAGTCCTTTTTCTTCGACACCTTCAACATTGCTGGTCCCGGCTCTCCGTACTCCTTGAAGACATGTGCAGGTACTGTCGAGACGGCGGGGAGAAAAGCGCTGGATTCAAAGTAGAGTCTATGGACGATCAAACCTGCTTATCCTTGCCATCAATACTGGAGTGCAACCAAATTCCCGACAACAGGTCGGAGATACCTACACCAGAGGTAGCAGCTCATCATACCCACTTGAAACGTATAGCTCACCTGATACTGGAACTGGACCAGGGATTTCCAATCGTCTTACTCCTCGGAAGAGACATACTACGGGTCCACAAGGCTAGAGGACAGATTAATGGCCCACAAAATGCCCCATATGCTCAGAGACTTGACTTAGGATGGGTCATCGTGGGAGACGTCTGCTTAGGTGGAGCACACAAGCCGACATCAGTCAACAACATTCTCACCAATACTCTTGAAAATGGACGTCCGTCTCTCTTCCAGCCATGCGAGAGCAGTTTCCTGGTTAAAGAATTGCCACACAACGCCCCTCCACCTTGTCCGTTAGCTGATCCTTCCTGTGAAGAAACACCATAAGAGGAAAGACCTCCACTATTCTAAACAAAAAAACACCAGTATACAGGCAGAGATGCTTACCTGTTCGAGGCCTCCAACAATTGCACTAACCAAGGTGCAGCGGACCCAAGTTAAGATGGCAAATACACAGGTGCAATAATACCGATAATGCAGCCACCCTACAATCAGGAATTGGCCGCTTGGTGCACCTGTGTAAACAAATAGTCTGTATGTGGCGTGTTCACACAGGAATGCAAAGTATATGGCTCAAAGCCTATTAATGACGCCATGCACTAACCATTTGCCATCTTAACTTGGGTCCGCTGCACCTTGGTTAAGCAATTGTTGGAGGCCTTGAACAGGTAAGCATCTCTGCCTGTATACTGGTGTTTTTTTGTTTAGAATAGTGGAGGTCTTTCCTCTTATGGTGTTTTTTTAGATTAGGACTGCCAATATGTAAGGACCCTTGACGCGGGTTGGCAGCTTAAATATTGTGGCCATAATATCGACCAATACCTTGCATACATTGTTATTTTTTTGGTGCACTGTATATTTTTCCAGGGTGCGGCTGGGCCCTAGATGGCTCTGTACACTGTGGCCTCTGTTCACACAGGATGCATTATGGTGAGCCCGCTACATGGCATCATTAATAGGCTTTGAGCCATATACTTTGCATTCCTGTGTGAACACGCCACATACAGACTATTTGTTTGCACAGGTGCACCAAGCGGCCAATTCCTGATTGTTGGGTGGCTGCATTATCGGTATTATTGCACCTGTGTATTTGCCATCTTAACTTGGGTCCGCTGCACCTTGGTTAGTGCAATTGTTGGAGGCCTTGAACAGGTAAGCATCTCTGCCTGTATACTGGTGCCTTCCTGTGAAGACCATGCATGCGACGGTGAGCAAGATCATATAGGGTGCACAGTTTTCCACAGGACAAGAGAAGACAACCAGGTAGCAACATCCATAGAGGACAGACTGTTCTTGGACATCATGGAGCAGGAGATAGTAAGAGATGAATCAAAGAGTTGGGTCTCACCTTTGCCATTCAAACCACAGAGGCAACGCTTACCCAACAACAGAGAACTTGTCTACAGTCGATTTGTCTCCCTTACATGCAAACTGCAGAAGGCACCAGAAACAAGAGAACACTTCTTTACCTTCATGGAGAGAATATTCCAGAGTGGCCACGCGGAAATTGCACTTGTACTTCAAGATTCCGAGGAATGTTGGTACTTACCTATTTTCGGCGTGTATCATCCGAAGAAACCAGGTCAGATAAGAGTGGTATTTGACTCAAGTGCCAGATACGAAGGTGTTTCTTTAAATGACGTCTTCCTGTCTTGTCCAGACTTCAACAACAGACTTCTGGGAGTACTTCTTCGTTTCCGCAAAGATGCAGTAGCATTTATGGACGACATACAACAGATGTTTCACTGCTTCCTTGTTTAAGAAGAACACAGAAACTACTTGAGGTTTTTCTGGTACTGATAATGACCCCTACAAGAACATCGTGGAATATCGTATGAAGGTACACATCTTCGGGAACAGCCCTTCCCCTGCCATCACTATCTATGGCCTTAGACATTCAGGCAGAGAGGGTGAAGCAAAGTATGGATCGGATGTAAGATCGTTTGTGGAAAAGGATTTCTTCATAGATGACTGCCTGAAATCCACACCCACAGATGAGTCGGCAGTCAGTCTCCTGAAAAGGGCACAAGAAATGTTCGCTTCATCCAATTTGAGGTTGCACAAAATTGCTTCCAACAGCCAAAAACTAATGGCAGCCTTTCCCTCTCAAGATTACTCAACCGATTTAAAAGGCTTGGATTTAAGCACGGACTCCCTTCCCATGCAGCGGAGCCTGGGTTTACTCTGGGATTTGAAAAAGCATGCATTCACCTTCCAGATCAGTGAAGAAGAGAAACCCTTCACGCGTAGAGGGGTCCTGTCCATTGTAAACAGCTTGTACGATCCTCTGGGATTTGTAACCCCTGTAACTGTCCAAGGTATAATTATGTTGAGAGACTTCACCCAAGAGACTTCCGATTGGGATGATTCGCTTCCCAGTGAGAAAAGTGACTTGTGGGTAAGATGGAAGAACTCTTTAGAAGCCCTGTCAAGTCTCTACGTGGCACGACCATATGCTTCTGTGCCATCAACAGAAGTCAAGATGCAAAGGCTTTGTATCTTCTGCGATGCCTCAACCAAAGCAATTGCAGCAGTAGCGTATTTGAAAACTACTGACATCAACGAACAATGCCATGTGAGGCTTGTTATGAGCCGGACAAAACTGGCCCCACTCTGTGAACACACAGTACCCAGACTGGAACTCTGTGCAGCTGTGCTAGCAGTAGAGTTAGCTGAGCTTATCTCGACAGAAATGGACCTGGAAGTCAAAGAAGTTGAGTTCTACACTGACAGCAAGGTAGTGCTGGAGTATATTTGCAATGAAACTCGTCGCTTTTATGTCTATGTCAGCAATCGGGTGCTAAAGATCAGGAGATCCTCTGACCCTAAACAGGGGCACTATGTGTCCACGCACCACAATCCTGCAGACCACGCAACCAGATCCGTTGAAGCAAGACACCTTAAGGACACAACCTGGTTTACTGGCCCAACATTCTTATACCGTTCGACGCCATACATGGACGAGTCAAACACCTGTGAACTGGTAGATCCGGAGGCAGATGAGGAAATCAACCCTCAGGTATCCGTTCTATGTGCGGTGACTAAAGACAATCACCTCAAATCCCACCATTTCAACAGGTTATCAACTTGGAACTCGTGCCCTCGTTTGTTTAATTCATGTGGCTCGATCCTACAAGTCAACGCCACCCGCCATTCAGAAGCCTTGCAAAGGTTGGCATCACTGCAAGCTTGCCTTTACCGTTCCAAACATGGAAAATGCCAAGAACGTTATAATTCGTGCCATACAACGTGAATGTTATGCCAAAGAAATAGATAACCTTAATAAACGTCAACCTGTTTCTAGAGACAGTGTTTTGAAGAAACTTGATCTAATCATCGACCAAGATGGGCTACTAAGAATTGGAGGTCGTCTTCAAGAAGCTGAAGTGGAATTTGGGGAGAAGCACCCTGTAATAATTCCTGGACATCATCATGTCATGACCCTGCTTGTGCAACACCACAATGTCTTGGTGAGACATCAGGGTCGACTGTTCACCGAAGGAAATTTACGAACTGCTGGACTATGGATAGTTGGAGCAAAGAGATGCGTGAGTAAACTCATTTACAATTGCGTGATTTGTCGCAAACTCCGTGGTGGGACTCAAAAGCCGAAGATGGCCAATCTCCCATCGGACAGACTTATTACAGAACCTCCCTTTACCAACGTCGGACTGGACGTATTCGGGCCATGGTCTGTGGTCGCACGGCACACTAGAAGAGTTCAAGCCAACGCCAAACGCTGGGCAGTTATGTTCACCTGTATGTCCATCAGAGCAGTCCACATCGAAGTAATTGAGTCCATGGACACTTTAGGGTTTTTAAGTGCACTCTGACGTTTCATCACCACCAGAGGCCCTGTGAAGCACATACGCTCCAATAGAGGCATCAACTTTGTAGGAGCAGTGAAAGAACTTCAAATTCCTTCCAACCTAGACACCACCAGTGTGGAAAGATACTTGAATGAGCAGGGATGCACCTGGACTTTCAATCTGCCACACTCTTCTCACATGGGAGGCGCTTGGGAGAGGATGATAGGAATGGCACGCAGAATCCTTGACTCCATTTTCTTGCAAGCAGGTAGTGCAAGACTCACACATGAAAGTTTGACCACATTCTTGGCAGAAGTTTCGGCCATCATCAATGCTAGACCATTGACTTCACTTTCTAGTGACTCTGGAGATCCGACCATTCTCACTCCTGCCATGTTGCTTACTTAGAAAGCCAGCGTCCTCAGCGCTCCACCTGGAGATTTCAGCAACAAGGACCTTTATAGACGACAATGGAGACAAGTGCAAAGTCTCTCCAATACCTTCTGGGACAGATGGAGGAAGCAGTACCTCTCCACCTTTCAACCAAGGAAGAAGTGGCAGACCGACAAACCAAACATCAAAACTGATGATGTCGTTCTCATGAAAGACAGCCAGTCTCACCATAATGAGTGGCCACTAGGCCTCATCACTAAAATATTCCCAAGCAAAGATGGGAAGGTGCGTAAGGTCGAGGTCAAAGTAAGCAAGTCCGGGGAGAGTAAACTATTCCTCAGACCAGTTGCGGAACTTGTCTTACTGTTTTCGCCAAAAGAGCTGTGTGTGGCATCAGTTGATGCCAAGCGGGGAGTGTTCTGTCCTTTCTAAGAAGGACAGGTGTTCGTTTCATGCATTAAAGTTTCAGTACTATTAGTGTTTTGGTTTTGCTGTGTTATAGCACCGCCCAGTGGTGGTTAAATTTATAACCTGTGTTTTTCAGTAATAGTCAGAGTGTTGCATTCTGGGATTGCACCAAGGTATCATGGGATAGGGAAATTCCATTTTTCCTCTGTGTTCTTCCTGCACACACGTGTCCTTCTGCTGTGCTGGAAATACCTTACTTACCATCCTGGTTAAGTTTATCCGGTAAGATTGTTATCCCTGTTCTTGCAATGTAGTGTTGTACAGAATGTGATTAACTGTATAGCAGCCAGTACACAGGAAATGTGATTATCAGTTACCTGCTGTATGTAGTTATATATAGAAGTTCCATCATCCTGTATATTTTGTTTATTTTGTAAAGTATCAGTTGTGCTGTTATTTGGCTCAATACTTATACATATCATTTGTATTCTTATAGTTTTACCACGCTCATGTTACCAATAAACAAGTTAGACTACAGAGAACAGTCTGCTTATTTGGGAGACATAAGTGGTTTATGTGGTATGTCAGATCACACACCGTATCAACGTGTATGAAGACAGAACAATACTCATTGTGGGGTCTTTTTGCACCAGTCCTTTGTTAACCCCTTTCTGACATCGGACGTACTATCCCGTCGAGATGGGGTGGGCCCGTATGACCACCGACGGGATAGTACATCCAGCGCGATCGGCGGCGCTCACGGGGGGAGCGCGGCCGATCGCGGCCGGGTGTCAGCTGCCTATCGCAGCTGACATCCGGCACTATGTGCCAGGAGCGGTCACGGACCGCTCCCGGCACATTAACCCCCGGCACACCGCGATCAAACATGATCGCGATGTGCCGGCGGTGCAGGGAAGCATCGCGCAGGGAGGGGGCTCCCTGCGGGCTTCCCTGAGCCCCCCGCAGCAACGCGATGTGATCGCGTTGCTGCGAGGGTCTTACCTCCCTCCCTGCCTGCTCCAGACCCGGATCCAAGATGGCCGCGGATCCGGGTCCTGCAGGGAGGGAGGTGGCTTCACAGAAGCCTGCTCAGAGCAGGCACTGTGAAGCAGCCTGCACTTCTCTCAGATCGGTGATCTGTCAGAGTGCTATGCAAACTGGCAGATCACCGATCTGTATTGTCCCCCCCTGGGGCAAAGTAAAAAAGTAAAAAAAATTTTTTCCAAATGTGTAAAAAACAATAAAAAAAATATTCCAAAATAATGAAAAAAATATATATATATTATTCCCATAAATACATTTCTTTATCTAAATAAAAAAAAAAATCAATAAAAGTACACATATTTAGTATCGCCGCGTCCGTAACGACCAGACCTATAAAACTGGCCCACGAGTTAACCCCTTCAGTAAACACCGTAAGAGAAAAAAAAAACCGAGGCAAAAAACAACGCTTTATTATCATACCGCCGAACAAAAAGTAGAATAACACGCGATCAAAAAGACAGATATAAATAACCATGGTACCGCTGAAAGCGTCATCTTGTCCCGCAAATAACGAGCCGCCATACAGCATGATCAGCAAAAAAATAAAAAGTTATAGTCCTGAGAATAAAGCGATGCAAAAATAATTATTTTTTCCATAAAATAGTTTTTATCGTATAAAAGCGCCAAAACATAAAAAAATAATATAAATGAGGTATCGCTGTAATCGCACTGACCCGAAGAATAAAACTGCTTTATCAATTTTACCAAACGCGGAACAGTATAAACGCCTCTCCCAAAAGAAATTCATGAATAGCTGGTTTTTGGTCATTCTGCCTCACAAAAATCGGAATAAAAAGCGATCAAAAAATGTGACGTGCCCAAAAAGTTACCAATAAAAACGTCAACTCGTCCTGCAAAAAACAAGACCTCACATGACTCTGTGGACCAAAATATGGAAAATTTATAGCTCTCAAAATGTGGTAACGCAAAAAATATTTTTTGCAATAAAAAGCGTCTTTCAGTGTGTCACGGCTGCCAATCATAAAAATCCACTAAAAAACTCGCTATAAAAGTAAATCAAACCCCCCTTCATCACACCCTTAGTTAGGGAAAAATAAAAAAAATGTATTTATTTCCATTTTCCCATTAGGGTTAGGGTTAGGGCTAGGGTTGGGGCTAGGGTTAATGCTACAGTTAGGGTTGGGGCTAAAGTTAGGGTTAGGGTTGGGGCTAAAGTTACGGTTAGGGTTTAGATTACATTTACGGTTGGGAATAGGGTTGGGATTAGGGTTAGGGGTGTGTCAGGGTTAGAGGTGGGGTTAGGGTTACTGTTGGGATTAGGGTTAGGGGTGTGTTTGGATTAGGGTTTCAGTTATAATTGGGGGGTTTCCACTGTTTCGGCACATGAGGGGCTCTCCAAACGCGACATGGCGTCCGATCTCAATTCCAGCCAATTCTGCGTTGAAAAGTAAAACAGTGCTCCTTCCCTTCCGAGCTCTCCCGTGTGCCCAAACAGGGGTTTACCCCAACATATGGGGTATCAGCGTACTCAGGACAAATAGGACAACAACCTTTCGGGTCCAATTTCTCCTGCTACCCCTGGGAAAATACAAAACTGGGGGCTAAAATATAATTTTTGTGAGAAAAAAAGATTTTTTATTTTCACGGCTCTGCGTTATAAACTGTAGTGAAACACTTGGGGGTTCAAAGTTCTAACAACACATCTAGATAAGTTCCTTGGGGGGTCTAGTTTTCAAAATGGGGTCACTTGTGCGGGGATTCTACTGTTTAGGTACATTAGGGGCTCTGCAAACGCAATGTGACGCCTGCAGACCATTCCATCTAAGTCTGCATTCCAAATGGCGCTCCTTCACTTCCGAGCCCTTCCATGCATCCAAACGGTGGTTCCCCCCACATATGGGGTATCAGCGCACTCAGGACAAATTGGACAACAACTTTTGGGGTCCAATTTCTCCTGTTACCCTCGGGAAAATACAAAACTGGGGGCTGAAAAATAATTTTTGTGGGAAAAAATGTTTGTTTTATTTTTACGGCTCTGCATTATAAACTTCTGTGAAGCCCTTGGTGGGTCAAAGCACTCACCACACATCTAGATAAGTTCCTTAGGGGGTCTACTTTCCAACATGGTGTCACTTGTGGGGGGTTTCTACTGTTTAGGTACATTAGGGGCTCTGCAAACGCAATGTGACGCCTGCAGACCATTCCATCTAAGTCTGCATTCCAAATGGCGCTCCTTCACTTCCGAGCCCTTCCATGCGTCCAAACGGTGGTTCCCCCCCACATATGGGGTATCAGCGCACTCAGGACAAATTGGACAACAAATTTTGGGGTCCAATTTCTCCTGCTACCCTCGGGAAAATACAAAACTGGGGGCTGAAAAATAATTTTTGTGGGAAAAAATTTTTGTTTTATTTTTACGGCTCTGCATTATTAACTTCTGTGAAGCCCTTGGTGGGTCAAAGCGCTCAAAACACATCTAGATAAGTTCCTTAGGGGGTCTACTTTCCAAAATGGTATCACTTGTGGGGGGTTTCAATGTTTAGGCACATCAGTGGCTCTCCAAACGCAACATGGCGTCCCATCTCAATTCCTGTCAATTTTGCATTGAAAAGTCAAATGGCGCTCCTTCGCTTCCGAGCTCTGTCATGCGCCCAAACAGTGGTTTACCCCCACATATGGGGTATCGGCATACTCAGGACAAATTGTACAACAACTTTTGGGGTCCATTTTCTCCTGTTACCCTTGGTAAAATAAAACAAATTGGAGCTGAAGTAAATTTTTTGTGAAAAAAGTTAAATGTTCATTTTTATTTAAACATTCCAAAAATTCCTGTGAAGCACCAGAAGGGTTAATAAACTTCTTGAATATGGTTTTGAGCACCTTGAGGGGTGCAGTTTTTAGAATGGTGTCACACTTGGGTATTTTCTATCATATAGACCCCTCAAAATGACTTCAAATGAGATGTGGTCCCTAAAAAAAAATGGTGTTGTAAAAATGAGAAATTGCTGGTCAACTTTTAACCCTTATAACTCCCTAACAAAAAAAAAATTTGGTTCCAAAATTGTGCTGATGTAGACATGTGGGAAATGTTACTTATTAAGTATTTTGTGTGACATATCTCTGTGATTTAAGGGCATAAGAATTCAAATTTGGAAAATTGCAAAATTTTCAAAATGTTCGCCAAATTTCCATTTTTTTTGCAAATAAACGCAGGTAATATCAAAGAAATTTTACCACTATAATGAAGTACAATATGTCACGAGAAAACAATGTCAGAATCGCCAAGATCCGTTGAAGCGTTCCAGAGTTATAACCTCATAAAGGGACAGTGGTCAGAATTGTAAAAATTGGCCCGGTCATTAACGTGCAAACCACCCTTGGGGGTGAAGGGGTTAATATTGTTTTAAACAGGCAGGGAAATGTGTAACCTCACAACAAATATCCCGTGTTGTGCTATCTGTATACTTTTTGCTCCCTCCCATGAGCATTAGCTGTGGTATAATCAGGCCAGGTTCATGTATGGTCAGACACAGCCATTACGCAGTACACAGCAGGGGTACATTTATAAGATTATCTCGGCACAGGAACATCTAATTTAAACACAATTGTGGAAAATATTATTATTCCAAGAGCTAATGATTAAAATTAACTTTTGATTGTGGCGGGAAACTGCCTTTAACCCTTTTGTGGCATCAGACATACTATCCCGTCGAGGTGACCTGGGCCCATAAGACCACCGACGGGATAGTATGTCATATGCGATCAGCCGTGCTCATGGGGGGAGTGCGGCCGATCGCGGCCTGTTGTCAGCTGATTATCACAGCTGACATTGGCACTATGTGCCAGGAGCGGTCGCAGACCGCTCCCGGCACTTTAACCCCTGGAACACTGCGATCAAACAAGATTGCAGCGTTCCAGTGGCATAGGGAAGCATCGCACAGGGAGGCTACCTGCGTGCTTCCTTGAGACCTTCAGAACAACACGATATGATCACATTATTCCGAGCGTCTCCTCCTGTCTCCTCCCTGCAGGCCCCTGGATCCAAGATGGCTGCGGGGTCCTTCCAGGTCCTGCAGGGAAGTGGCTCGTCAGTACCTGCTGAGAGCAGGCACTGGCAAGCCTCCAGTTCTGCCTGTCAGGTCGCTGATCTGTCAGAGTACTCTGCAAAGCGTTAGATCAGCGATCTGACACTATATAGTGATGTCCCACCCTGGGACAATGTAAAAAAGTAAAAAAAAATTACACTGTGTAAAAATATTTTTTTTTAAATTCCTAAATAAAAAAGATAAATAAATAAATATTCTTCCAATAAATAAATTTCTCTATGGAAATAAAAAAAAACAATAAAAGTACACATATTTAGTATCACTCAACCTATAAAACTCTCCCACCCCTTTAGTGATCACCATAAAAAAAGAGGCAAAAAGCAATGCTTTATCATCATACTGCCGAACAAAAAGTGTAATAACGCATGATCAAAAAGACGGATATAAATAAATATGGTACCGCTGAAAACATCATCTTGTCCAGCAAAAAATGAGCCACACAGCGTCATCAGCAAAAAAATAAAAAAGTTATAGCCCTCTGAATGAAGCGATGCAAAATAATTTTTTTTATATAAAATAGTTTTTATTGTGTAATAGCGCCAAAACATATAAAAATGATGTAAATGAGGTATTGCTGTAATCAAACTAACCCGAAGAACAAAACTGCTTTATCAATTTTACTAAACGCGGAACAGTATAAATGCCCCCCCCCCCCAAAGAAATTCATGAATTGCTGGCTTTTGCTCATTCTGCCTAACAAAAATCGGAATATAAAGCAATCAAAAAATGTCATGTGCCCGAAATTGGTACCAATAAAAACGTCAACTTGTCCCACAAAAAACAAAACATCACATGACTCTGTGGACCAAAGTATGGAAAAATTATAGCTCTCAAAATATGGTGACGCCAACCCCCCCCCCCACTATAAATAGTAAATAAAACTCATCTTTATCAACGCCTTAGTTACGAAAAAATAATAAGATAAAAAAGTATTTATTTCCATTTTCCCATTAGGGTTAGGGTTAGGGTTGGGGCTGAAATTAGGGTTAGGGTTGAGGCTAAAGTTAGAGTTAGGGTTGGGGCTAGAGTTGGGGATAGGGTTTGGATTGTTAACGGTTGGGTTAGGGGTGTGTCAGTGTTTGGGGTGTGGTTAGGGTTATGGTTATGGTTGGGATTAGGGTTAGGGGTTTGTTGGGTTTCGGGGGGTGTGTTGGGGTTGGGATTAGGGCTAGGGATGTGTTGAGGTTAGGGTTGGAGTTATAATTGGGGGGTTTCCACTATTTGGGCACATCAGGGGCTCTGCAAATGCAACATGACATCCGATCTCAATTCCATCCAATACTGCGTTGAAAAACTAAAATGGTGCTCCTTCCCTTCCTAGCTCTGCCATGCGCCCAGTGGTTTACCCCCATATTTGGGGTATCAGCGTACTCAGGACAAATTGTACAGCAACTTTTGGAGGCCAATTTCTCCTGTTACCCTTGGGAAAATAAAAATTTGGGAGCTAAAAAATCATTTTTGTAAGAAAAAAATTATTTTTTATTTTCACGGCTCTGCGTTATAAACTTTAGTGAAACACTTGGGGGTTCAAAGTTCTCACAACACATCTAAATAAGTTGCTTGGGGGGTCTAGTTTCCAATATGGGGTCACTTGTGAGGGGTATCTACTGTTTAGGTACATCAGGGATTCTGCAAATGCAACGTGCTGCCCACAGACCATTCCATCAAAGTCTACATTTCAAAACGGCACTCCTTCCCTTCCGAGCACTGCCATGTGCCCAAATGGTGGTTTCCCCCACATATGGGGTATCAGCGTACTCAGGACAAATTGTGCAATAGTTTTTGGGATCCAATTTCTCCAGATACCTTTAAGAAAATACAAAATTGGGTGCTAAAATTTCATTTTTGTGGAAAAAAATGATTTTCTAATTTTCACGGCTCTATATAATATACTTTAGTGAAACAATTGGGGGTTCAAAGTGCACACCACACATCTAGATAAGTTCATTAGGTGGTCTAGTTTCCAAAATGGGGTCACGTGTTGGGGGTTTCTACTGTTTAGGCACATCAGGGCCCTCCAAACGCGACATGGCGTCTGATGTCAATTCCGTCCAATTCTGCATTGAAAATGTCAAATGTCAAATCCTTCCCTTCCGAGGTGTGCCATGCACCCAAACAGTGGTTCACCACCACATATGGGGTATCAGCAGACTCAGGACAAATGGCTCAACATATTTCAGGGTCCAATTTCTCCTACTACTCATGGGAAAATAAAAAATTGGGGGCAAAAAATTCATTTTTGTGAAAAAAATATGATTTTTTATTTTTATGGGTCTACATTGTAAACTTCTGTGAAGCACTAGGGGGTTCAAAGTGCTCACCACACATCTAGATAAGTTCCTTAGGGGGTGTACTTTCCAAAATGGTGAAAATTGTGGGGGATTTCCACTGTTGAGGCACATCAGGGGCTCTCAAAATGCGACATGGCTTCCTTTCTCAATTCCAGCCAATTTTGCATTGAAAAGTCAAATGGCGTTCCTTCTCTTCTGAGCTCTGCCATGTGCCCAAACAGTGGTTTAGCCCTACATATTGATGTACTCAAATTGTACAACAGCTTTTGGGGTCCAATTTCTCCTGTTACCCTTGGTAAAATAAAACAAATTGGATATGAAGTAATTTTTTTTGTGAAAAAAAGTTAAATGTTCATTTTTTTTAAACATTCCAAAAATTCCTGTGAAGCGCCTGAATGGTTAATAAACTTTTTAAATGTGGTTTTGAGCACCATGAGGGGTGAAGTTTTCATAATGGTTTAACTTTTTGGTATTTTCTATCATATAGACCCCTCAAAGTGACTTCAAATGCGATGTGGTCCCTAAAAAAATGGTGTTATAAATATGAGAAATCGCTGGTCAACTTTTAACCCTTATAACTCCCTAACAAAAAAAAAACGTTGGTTCAAAAATTGTGCTGATGTAAAGTAGACATATGGGAAATGTTACTTAAGTATTTTGTGTAACATGTCTCTGTGATTTAAGGGAATGAAAATTCAAAGTTGGAAATTTTTTGCACAAATAAACGCAAGTAATATCAAAGAAATGTTACCACTGTCATGAAGTACAATATGCCTCGAGAAAACAGTGTCAGAATCACCAGGATCCATTGAAGTATTCCAGAGATATAACTTCATAAAAGGACAGTGGTCATTAATGTGCAAACCACCCTTGGGAGTAAAGGGTTAAGCAGAAGATTTCCATTCATAAAACAAGATAATCACAGAGGACAAAGAAAAGGCAGAGATATTAAACAGGCACTTTTCATCCATGCTCACCAATGAACTGACTGTTACAGGGATCATTCAACAAGGCAAAAATCAAAATTCACAACCTGATATAACTAGTTTAACACAAAAAGAAGTGCATTTATGTCTGAGCAATTTAAACATTGACAAATCCCGTGGCCTAGATGGCATTCATCCTCGGATACTGAAGGAATGGAGCTCAATTATTGACAGACCACTGTATGTCATATTCTTAGACTCTCTTGTAACAGGAGTGGTGCCACAAGATAGTAGGATGGCTCACGTGGTACCAATATTTAAGAAAGGTAAGAAGGTGGATCCGGGCAGCTACCGTCCTGTAAGCCTGACATCAGTAGAATGCAAAATTTTTGAGGGCATTATAAGAGATGACCTGCAGAAATATATTGCAGAGAATAATATAATAACTGACAACCAGCATGGATTCATGAAGAATAAGTCATGTCTAACTAATATGTTGGGTTTCATTGAGGAGGTAAGTACAAATCTGGATGTAGGTAATGCGGCTGAAGTGATTTATCGGGACTTTGCAAAGTCATTTGACTTCACAAATCTCACGAGACTTCAGCACTATCTTCAACTGAGCATGGTGACACACTTCACTGTGCAGGCACCAGATTCTTAACACACTGTGGGATCTGGGGCCTCGGCTACACGAAGGTTCCATGACGTCATGACAGAGAAAAGGCGGCACCCGATGGTTTAATGGACGGCTGCAAGGCGCTTGACTCAGGGAGAAATCATACCTCCTGGACTCATAAGAGGTTTGGCATCAAATTTATAAAAGTTATTAATTCAGCATTCCTAGGGATGGTAAATATAAGAGCCACCTTCACAGAATCCAGCCTTAGTGCTGCTGAATAGGGTTGAGCGACCTTTACATTTATAGGATCGGGTCGGGTTTCACGAAACGCGACTTTTTCAAAGATTGAAATCGGCCGATCCTATAAAAAAGTTGGGGTCGGGATCGGCCGAAACTCGAAACCCAATGCAGTGCATTGGGTTTCCAATGGTTCCCAGGGTCTGAAGGAGCGGAAACTCTCCTTCAGGCCCTGGGATCCATATTTAAGTGTAAAATAAAGAATTAAAATAAAAAATATCGCCATACTTACCATCTGATGCACCCTGGTACTAAGCGGGAAGCCTTCCTTCCTAAGAATCAGCCCTTCCAGGACCCTCGGTGACGTCACGGTGACGTCGCGGCTTGTGATTGGTCGCGCGAGCGGTCACATGGGCGGCCGCGCGACCAATCACAAGCCGCGACATCACCGCGACGTCACCGCAAGGTCCTGGAAGGCTGATTCTAAGGAAGGAAGGTTCCCGCTTAGTACCAGGGCGCATCAGATGGTAAGTATAGCGATATTTTTTATTTTAATTCTTTATTTTACACTTAAATCTGAATTCCGATACCAATTCCCGATATCTTAAACATATCGGGAATCGGTATCGGAATTCCGATTCCAGATTCAGAAGATCGCCAACTTCATGGCCGACCCCACACAGGGGTCGGGTCGGGTTTCATGAAACCCGACTTTGCCAAAAGTCGGCGACTTCTGAAAATTGCCGACCCGTTTCGCTCAACCCTACTACTGAATGTGGCTCTTTTACTTAAAAACGCCCTGGGGGGGTGACAGGTTCCCTTTAAGTTATTTTATCTGATGAAGCACCCTATAGACATAAAAGGATCTTGTTTTAACAATTTTGTGGAATAATAATTGTGTTTGTAATGATTTTGTGCCACCCAGTAAATGTTGTAATTGGGTTCATATTGGTACATCACCTACAGACATATATAAGGAGGTGGCAGGGACCCTCACCTGCCCCCTCTCCCTTGTCTCATGTGGTGCAAGGATGGTCTATCTGTATGTTTTTATATTGTCCTGTAATGTATTGTCTGTTATTGTATTGCTGTGCTATCAATGCTATGTGTAATGTTCCTTTGTTTATATATTATGTAATCTGTATGTTAGAGTCAGGGATAGCAAGAGTAAATTTGTTGGGCTGGACTTGTAGCCTCAAAGGGACAGGAAGTTCCTGTCTCCTGAGCAGAGCCCTGGCAAAATTACCCGAGGCAGGACGTGTGTCTCCGTCTGTGACAGAAAGGACCCCCATCTGGGTAATATGTGTGTCCCAATTTGGGACAAAAAGGATTACCACAGGAATGTCAGGCAATAAGAACGGGCACTAGGACTAAGGAGGTGCCCTCCAAGACACTGTTTGCTCCCAGGAGCCAATTTGGAGCAGATGCTTTTACTGCTGCTGTTGCCAATGGAGCAGCATCTTTGAATAGGGACAGCTCAGGAATTGTTATCTTCTTCTCTACTTCATCTTCATTAAAGAAGTTGCCACTGTTGGGCTCTTAAAAGATTGACGCATGGTGCATCCAGAGGATGCCGTTCCTGCATGGAGAGCAGCGGTGTGACAGAGGTAACCAACTATGACCTAGGGCTGGGACTAGAACTGTCTTTTCATGTGCACGGGGCCGTGGTGCTCACTGACTATGACCTAGTGGACTCGCCCATGACTACCACCCCATGCCACCTTGCTACACATACACTATCTATTTTTTTTGCTACTGTTATTTTTTTATGTTACCCATAATATATGGCCATTCATGGTTTGAGAAATTGTCCAGAAAAAACATGAGGTTCTCAATGGGGACAAAGTATACTTGCCTGCTATGAGATTTGAATCTGTTTCTGATAATTATTATTATTATTCATTTTTATAGCGCCATTTATTCCATGGCACTTTACATGTGAAAAAAGTGGCATACATAGACAAGTACAATAAATATGAGCAATACAAGGCACGCACGTACAGAAGGAGAGAGGACCCTGCCCCTGAGGGCTCACAGTCTACAGGGGATGGGTGAGGATATATTAGGAGAGGGTAGAGCTAGTTGTGCGGCGGTTCAGTAGACTGAGGATTAGTGTTGAGCATTCCGATACCGCAAGTATCGGGTATCGGACGATACTTGCGGTATCGGAATTCCGATACCGGGATTCCGATACTTGCCGCGTATCGGATACCGGAATCGGAAGTTCCAAGATTCAAAATGCAGAAATTCAGCCAATGAGAATGATTCCAAGTGTGGGCACATCCTGTTTAGCATGGAGGGCATGAAACTACTGGCAAGGCTGTGATTGGCTGCTGAAATGATGTCATGATGCAGTTTAAAAGTCGCTGGCGCCATTTTGCGATCACTCTGCTGTGAATTCAGTTAGTGACAGGACGCTGTTTGCTGACTGAGGGACAGTTTAGAGATAGCGATTTGCTTCTTTGTGCTTTCCAAAGGCTAATTTAGCAACCGCTGTGTTCACCTACTATTCACCTTGCTTTTGCCTTGTAGCGCTGTTTTCACAGCGATCTGCAAGGTGTGTGTGTGTGTGTGTGTGAGTGCAGCCCACTCTCTAGTCTGAGTGCAGCCACATAGGCCATCCATAGCTGGTTGTATTCAGTTCAGGGAGGGTGGTTCATTGCCTCATACTGTTCTTTTTTTTTCTTTTTTTTTTTCAAGTAGTGTAGTCTGCTGCTAATTTATTCAAAAAAATCCTATTAGTGTCTTTCCACCCGTCTCCAGCTAATTTGTGGAAAAACACTACATAGGATAACGTAGAGGAGGGTTTTTGGGCCTTGCAGCGCCGTTTACGGCTGTCTGCACGGTCTCCGTGTGACTGCAGCTCGCCCTGTAGTCTGTGAGCAGCCATAGCCTGGTTGTCTCCAGCTCAGGGTTGTTCACTGCGTCATACCGCCAAATCAATTTTCATTTTGTTTTAAGTAGTGCAGGCTGCTGCACATTTTTTCCAAAAATTCCTATTAGTGTCTTTCCACCCGTCTCCAGCTAATTTGTGGAAAAACACTACATAGGATAACGTAGAGGAGGGTTTTTGGGCCTTGCAGCGCCGTTTACGGCTGTCTGCACGGTCTCCGTGTGACTGCAGCTCGCCCTGTAGTCTGTGAGCAGCCATAGCCTGGTTGTCTCCAGCTCAGGGTTGTTCACTGCGTCATACCGCCAAATCAAATTTCATTTTGTTTTAAGTAGTGCAGACTGCTGCACATTTTTTCAAAAAAATCCTATTAGTGTCTTTCCACCCGTCTCCAGCTAACTTGTGGAAAAACACTACATAGGATAACGTAGAGGAGGGTTTTTGGGCCTTGCAGCGCCGTTTACGGCTGTCTGCACGGTCTCCATGTGACTGCAGCTCGCCCTGTAGTCTGTGAGCAGCCATAGCCTGGTTGTCTCCAGCTCAGGGTTGTTCACTGCGTCATACCGCCAAATCAATTTTCATTTTGTTTTAAGTAGTGCAGGCTGCTGCACATTTTTTCAAAAAAATCCTATTAGTGTCTTTCCACCCGTCTCCAGCTAACTTGTGGAAAAACACTACATAGGATAATGTAGAGGAGGGTTTTTGGGCCTTGCAGCGCCGTTTACGTCTGTCTGCACGGTCTCCGTGTGACTGCAGCTCTATCCGTTGTCAGTTCAGCCCCCAAAAGATAAATAAATAATAAAGTTCACCAAACACACCAGTTACACCACTTTACATTTGTGTAGGCCACATTAGCTCATATTAAAGTCTAGTCCACACTTTAGAAAATTAGTGTTTCTTATACCTGTTAGGAGGAGTTGCTCAGGAATAAGCACACAAAGCCGTTAGTACTTTTCTGCTTATCTTTATCAGTCAACCAAGATGAAGAAGGCAGTGAGTAAGGCACGTGGGCGTGGGCGTGGGCGCGGAGCAGGGAGGGGACGTGGGGATTCTGTGCCTGCTGCGGGCACCGGTGACTCATCAGCACCCACTTTCACCAGGCAACAGTCATTCATGCGCAGCTTTGTGTCAGAGCGCCGTACACCGCTGCTGCGTGAAGACCAAATTGAAGCCATTGTCGGATGGATGGCAGCTAATGCATCAACTTCAATTAGTGCCACATCCTCTCAGACACAGAGCACTGGAGAGCAGCCATCTGTCTCTTCATCACCTGCCAAATTGCCCAGGCAGACAGAGAGCCCAGGACAGGAGCCGTCTCTACTTCTGTTCTCTGAATCTCTTGGCTTGGAAACAGGGGGCCAGCCAAGCAGCATTGGAGAAATGGAAGAAGAGGCAGGGTGCAGTGATGCCCAACAGCTTTTTCTCTCTTCCTCTGAAGAGGCGGGTGGGCCAGTGGCTCCGGTCACCACATCGCAGGCCGCATCAGCTGATGATGACACTCAGGTGCCACTTACTGGTGCGTGCTCTGCTGCTGAGACTACCCAGGAGGAGCAGTTGGGGGCAGAGGGTAGTGTAGATGATGAGGTCCTTGACCCATCTTGACATGAGGGACAGGAAGGTGGTGGGAGCAGCTCTGAGGAAGAGATTCCCCGTACGGCCCAAAGAGGGAGAGGGAGGGGGAAGACTGCGGATCCTGCAGCCTCCGCTTTGGCACCCGTTAGGAGCACGTCTCTTCCAAAAGCCAAAAAGGGCGCTCCCAAGACTTGCAGTGCCTGGTCCTTTTTTGACACAGTTGCAGATGACATTTGCTATGTCAGATGCATGGTGTGTCATCAAAAAGTCAAAAGAGGTCGAAATGTCAGCAACCTCAATACCTCCAACATGTGGAAACATGTGCGCAACAGGCACCCGGCGGAGTTAGAAAAACACACTGAAGAGCTAGGCCAACCAACAGCGGCAGCTACCACCTCTTCAGCTCGTGTTGCCTCTTCCTCTAGCTCACACGCAGCTGGTTCGGCTTCCTCCCAGGATCGCCGTGGAAAAACCTCTGGCCCTGTTGTCCAGAGACCCGCTGTAATTCCACCCGCAGCACCACTTTCCCAGTCATCCACACACTCCCAGCCCAGTCTACAGCCATCGGTAGTACAGGCATGGGAGAAAAGGTGGCCTTTCTCGTCAAACCACCCACGAGCACAGGCTCTGACTGCAGGCATTGCCAAACTTCTGTCACTGGAAATGCTGTCATTCAGGCTGGTGGAGACTGACAGCTTCCGTGACTTGATGTCATTGGCAGTCCCACAGTACAATGTGCCCAGCTGCTTTTACTTCAGCAGGCAAGCCGTCCCTGCCCTGCACAAGCATGTGGAGGGACACATAAAACACGCGCTACTGAACGCCGTCAGTAGCAAGGTCCACCTCACCACCGATGCGTGGACCAGTCAACATGGACAGGGGCGATACCTTTCCCTCACTGCCCATTGGGTTAATGTCGTTGAGCCGGGTACAGACCGTGCGAGTGGCGCAGGACGTGTCCTGCCCACTCCAAGGATTGCAGGAATCCATTCTGTACGCATTGACTCCTCCTCTTACACCAGTTCCTCAGAATCATCGCTGCAGGAGCCGTCACAGTCCACCTCCACATGGACCCGTGATGAACGTGTACCTGTTACGACCGACATGAGCACAGCCGTGGCCAAACGTCAACAGGCCGTCTTGAAATTAATTTTTTTGGGGAATCGTAGCCACACAGCGCAGGAGCTCTGGAATGCCATCAAGCAGGAGAGCGATGTGTGGTTTGTGCCAGCGAATCTCCAGCCAGGCATGGTAGTGTGTGATAATGGCCGAAATCTGGTGGCAGCTCTGGGCCTCGGCAACCTCACTTACATCCCATGTCTGGCACATGTGCTCAATTTGGTCGTGCAGAGCTTTTTGAGGGACTATCCGGATCTTGATGCACTGCTGCACAAGGTCCGCCTAGAGTGTGCTCACTTGCGGCGTTCCAGTACGGCAAAAGCGCGCATTGCGGCTCTGCAGCGCCGACACCGCCTACCGGAACATCGCATCATATGTGACCTACCTACCAGGTGGAATTCCACGTTACATATGTTGGAGCGGTTGTGTGAGCAGCAGCAAGCTGTAATGGAGTACCAGCTGCTTCAGGCGCAAAGAAGTCGCACTCAGCGCCGTACAGACTTCACAACCACAGAGTGGGCCACTATGAATGACGTCTGCCAGGTTTTGCGTCCCTTTGATTATTCCACGCGGATGGCGAGTGCAGATGATGCACTAGTCAGCATGACTGTCCCCCTTATCTGCCTGCTTGAAAAATCACTGCAAGCGCTAAGGGATGATGTTGTGGAAGAGGTGGAGGATGAGGATTCACCATTTCCATCATCTTCTGGACAGTCAGCGCCACGTGGTTCCTCACAAACGCGTAGGCAGGGGACAGTTTGTGAGGAGGATGAGGAGGAGTCAATGGAGGAGGAAGACATCCGTCCAGAGGAGGGAGTTACCGAATTGTCCAGTACTCAGTGTGTACAGCGAGGGTGGGGTGATGACGAGCGGGCAGAGATCACACCTCCAGCAGGGGACAGCGTTTCTTGGGCAGTTGGCAGTCTGCAGCACATGGTGGATTACATGCTGCAGTGCCTGAGAAACGACCGCCGCATCGCCCACATTCTCAACATGTCTGATTATTGGGTGTTCACCCTCCTCGATCCTCGCTACCGGGACAACGTAGAAAGCCTCATCACACCGTTGAACCGGGAGCGAAAAATGCGGGAGTACCAAGACACACTGGTCAATTCCATCATCTTCTCCATTCCAACTGAGAGAAGTGCTGCTAGTGCATTCCAAAGCAGCTCAGTGCGTCCAGGCAGTGGTGGAGGCTCTGCACAAAGAGGGAGCAGAAGCAGTGCCTCTGCCCAAGGCAAGACCAGTATGGCCCAACTGTGGCACAGTTTTCTGTGCCCGCCACAAAAGTCTACACCATCACAGACGGCTCCAGTCAGCAGGAGGCAACGGTTCCGTCAGATGGTGACAGACTACATGTCTTGCCCTCTTGCTGTACTCCCAGACGGCTCTTCCACTTTCAAGTTTTGGGTCTCAAAGCTGGATACATGGCCAGAGCTAAGCCAGTATGCATTGGAGGTGCTGTCTTGCCCTGCGGCCAGTGTATTATCGGAACGTGTCTTTAGTGCTGCAGGTGGTGTACTAACTGACCGTCGCATGCGACTATCCTCCGATAACGTTGACCGGCTTACTTTCCTGAAAATGAACAAGGCCTGGATCTCGCAGGAATTTGCCACTCCTCCTCCTGATTAAATAATTAGGTCACTGTATACGTTATCCAGGTCTCCTGTTGTGTTCATCTTTCTACCACCCGAACTTAAATTCCTGGGCTCCGACACCGCCAGTTGAGGCTCAGAAGTGCCGTCTGCACAGTCAAAACATACGACCCAGTGTTATTGGGTTTCAGTAACGTCAGCTGATCCCCAGCTGTGTAGCCGGCAATGTGTCATGCGACCGCCACGCTGACACAACAACTGAAATGTAAGGGAATCTGTCCCCCCCCCAAGGCGTTTGTTACTGAAAGAGCCTCCTTGTGCAGCAGTAATGCTGCACAAGGAAAAGGTAGCTATTTTGGTTTAGCTCCTTGCACACGCAGAACTTAACACTTATAAAATGTGTCCACTGATACCGTAAAACCGTCCCGGAGGTGGGACTTTCCTTCGTAATATGACGCAGCACAGCCATCATTCCTCCCCCCCCGGCGCCACGCCCCGGCTCCTCAGCGTTGTTTGATTCCGTCCCGGAGCCTGCGCTGTTATGTTATCCCGTGGCCAGGCACACTTAGTGCTGCCCGTCTTCTGGCATCATTTGGTGTCAGGATGGCTGCGCCTGTGCGGCCGCGCTGGCCGAGGGCCCGCCTCGCAGTGTCTTCTGATTTAATCCCACTGGGGGCCTGGGATCCATGGACATGTGCAGTGCGTATCTGAACCTCCACCTCTCACTCATCTCCCTACGGCTTCTTCAGACTGTTCGGTGTCTGCTGGTCCCTAATAGCATGCCACGGCCGTGACACCGCACAGTCTTAAGAAGCTGTAGGGAGGGGAGTGAGAGGCGAGGATATGCACTGCGCATGGCCATGGATCCCAGGCCCCCAGTGGGATAAAATCAGAAGACACTGCGAGGCGGGCCCTCGGCCAGCGCGGCCGCACAGGCGCAGCCAGCCTGACACCAAATGATGTCAGAAGATGGGCAGCGCTAAGTGTGCCTGGCCAAGGGATAACATAACAGCGCAGGCTCCGGGACGGAATCAAACTACGCTGAGGAGCCGGGGCGCGGCGCCCGGGGGGGAGGAATGACGGCTGTGCTGCGTCATATTACGAAGGAAAGTCCCACCTCCGGGACGGTTTCACGGTTTCAGGGGACACATTTTATAAGTGTTTAGTTCTGTGTTTGCAAGGAGCATGATGAAAAGAGCCACCTTTTCCTTTTGCATCTTTTGTGCTGCACAAGCTGGCTCTTTCAGCTACAAACGCCTTGGGGGGGGGGGGTTAAAGGTTCCCTTTTGACTTTCTCAGGCTTCGGCCTACATTGTGTTCCTCTGCTTTTCCACCTGTCCCTGGGCTCCAACACCGCTAGTTGCCGTCCAGAAGTGCTGTCCGCACAGTCCCAACAGTCGCTCCTCTGTTATTGGGGTTCAGTAACGTCAGCTGTTCCCCTGCTGTGTGTGTGGCAATCCCTCCTACCTCCTCCACCTCCTCCTCCTCCACCTGTCCCTGGGCTCCAACACCGCTAGTTGTTGCCTGGTAGTGCTGTACGCACAGTCAACAGTCCCTCCTCTGTTATTGGGGTTCAGTAACGTCAGCTGTTCCCCTGCTGTGTGTGTGGCAAACCCTCCTACCTCCTCCACCTCCTCCTCCTCCACCTGTCCCTGGGCTCCAACACCGCTAGTTGCCGTCCAGAAGTGCTGTCCGCACAGTCCCGACAGTCCCTCCTCTGTTATTGGGGTTCAGTAATGTCAGCTGTTCCCCTGCTGTGTGTGTGGCAATCCCTCCTACCTCCTCCACCTCCTCCTCCTCCACCTGTCCCTGGGCTCCAACACCGCTAGTTGCCGTCCAGAAGTGCTGTCCGCACAGTCCCGACAGTCCCTCCTCTGTTATTGGGGTTCAGTAACGTCAGCTGTTCCCCTGCTGTGTGTGTGGCAATCCCTCCTACCTCCTCCACCTCCTCCTCCTCCACCTGTCCCTGGGCTCCAACACCGCTAGTTGCCGTCCAGAAGTGCTGTCCGCACAGTCCCGACAGTCCCTCCTCTGTTATTGGGGTTCAGTAACGTCAGCTGTTCCCCTGCTGTGTGTGTGGCAATCCCTCCTACCTCCTCCACCTCCTCCTCCTCCACCTGTCCCTGGGCTCCAACACCGCTAGTTGCCGTCCAGAAGTGCTGTCCGCACAGTCCCGACAGTCCCTCCTCTGTTATTGGGGTTCAGTAACGTCAGCTGTTCCCCTGCTGTGTGTGTGGCAATCCCTCCTACCTCCTCCACCTCCTCCTCCTCCACCTGTCCCTGGGCTCCAACACCGCTAGTTGTTGCCTGGTAGTGCTGTACGCACAGAGCCAAACACCTCGCCAATGTGTTAGTGGGGTTCAGTAACGTCAGCTGTTCCCCTGCTGTGTATACGGCAACGTGTACTGCGACCGCCACGCAGGCACAACAAGTTAAATTTAAGGGAACCTGTCCCCCCCCCAGGCGTTTGTTACTGAAGGAGCCACCTTGTGCAGCAGTAATGATGCAAAGGGAAAAAGTGCCTCTTTTCGTGGTGCTCCTTGCACATGCTGAACCTAACACTTATGAAAAGTGTCCCCTCCTACCGTGATACCGTCCGGTAGGTGGAACTTTCCTTTGTGATGTGACGCAGCACAGCCGTCATTCTTACCCCCTTGGCGCCGTGCGCCGCCTCCTCAGCGCTGTTTGAATCAGTCCCGGAGCCTGCGCTGTTAGGTTAGCCCTTGGCCATGCACACATTTTGCGCTGCCCGTCTTCTGACATCATTTGGTGTCAGGCTGGCTGCGCCTGTGCGGCCGCGCTGGCCGAGATCCCGCCTCGTACTGTCTTCTGATTTCATCCCACTGGGGGCCTGAGATCCATGGACATGCGCAGTGCATATCTGAACCTCCACCTCTCACTCATCTCCCTACGGCTTCTTCAAACTGTGCGGTGTCAGCTGGTCCCTAATAGCATGCCACGGCCGTGACACCGCACAGTCTGAAGAAGCCGTAGGGAGGGGAGTGAGAGGCGAGGATATGCACTGCGCATGGCCACGGATCTCAGGCCCCCAGTGGGATTAAATCAGAAGACAGTACGAGGCGGGATCTCGGCCAGCGCGGCCGCACAGGCGCAGCCAGCCTGACACCAAATGATGTCAGAAGACGGGCAGCGCAAAATGTGTGCATGGCCAAGGGCTAACCTAACAGCGCAGGCTCCGGGACTGATTCAAACAACACTGAGGAGGCGGCGCACGGCGCCAAGGGGGTAAGAATGACGGCTGTGCTGCGTCACATCACAAAGGAAAGTTCCACCTACCGGACGGTATCACGGTAGGAGGGGACACTTTTCATAAGTGTTAGGTTCAGCATGTGCAAGGACCATAATTAAAAGAGCTAAGTTTACCTTTTACAGCATTAGTGCTGTACACGATGGCTCTTTCAGCTACAAACGCCTGGGGGGGGGTTAAAGTTTCCCTTTCAACTTGCTCCAGTGCAGGCTTCGGCCTATACTCTGCTCCCTCTCCTCCTCCTGCTGACCCTGGGCTCCAACACTGCCAGTTAGGGCCCGGTACTGCTAGCTGCACAGAGAAAAACACCAGCCAATGTGTCAGTGGGGTTCAGCACCGCCAGCTGTTCCCCTGCTGTGTAGCCGGCATCGTGTCCTGCAAAAGCCACGCAGACACAAGAACTGAAATTGAAGGAAACCTGTCCCCCCTCCCCCAGGTGTTTCTACGTTTTACAGCCACCTTGTACGACAGTAATGCTGCATGTGTGCAAGGTGGCTCAGAAACGTATTCTCCTTGCCCATGGGGAACTGAACACGTCTAAAATGAGTCCTCTGCGACCATTAAAACGTTCCTCAGGTGTGATTTTCCTTTGTATTGACACGCAACAAGCTCCTTGGTAGCGCTGCCCGTCTTCTGGCATCATTGTTTGGCTGCCTGCGCCTCTGCGGCCACCTTGCCCCACACAACGCCCCTCGGTGTCTTATTTATTGGGACTGCGAGGGTGTGATTGATGGGCATGAACGGTGCATTTCTTCGCCTGTCCCTCATCTCCTTCCGCCTTCTTCGGACTGTGCGGCTTCATGGCCGTGGCATGCGATAAGGGATCAGCTGACGCCGCATAGTCTGAAGCAGGTGTAAGAAACCAAGCGAGAGGCGAACATATGTACTCCACCAGACCATGAATCCCAGCCCCGCAGTGTTTTAACAATGTTAAGACACTGCGGGGCTGGGATTCATGGTCATCGCAAACCGCAACGGCCGACATTACATGATGTCAGAGGATGGGCAGCGCTAACAGCGCAAGGCCAAGGGATAACACGACAGTGCAGACTCCTGTGCAACAAATAACGATGCTCAGGAGGCCGCGCCAAGCACCAAGGTGGCATTTTTGCCAGCTGTGCTGCGTCTCTTTACGAAGGGAACTCACGCCTCAAAATCAGTTTGACTGTGTAAGGGCCTAAATGTTATACGTGTTTCATTCAGCGTGTGCAAGGAGCAAAATTAAAAGAGCAACCTTTGACTTGTGCGGCACTACTGCTGCATAAGCTGTGGCTCTTCTAGTTTGTAACCCCTGAGGGGGGGTTAAAGGTTACCTTTGAAATCGGTTCAATTAGGCTTCGGCCTACACTCTGCTCCACCGGCAGAGCCCGGGCTCCAACAACGCTAGTTGCTGTCCGGAAGTGCTGGCTGCACAGAGCCAAACACCTTGCCAATGTGTCAGTGGGGTTCAGCACCGCCAGCTGTTCCCCTGCTGTGTAGCCGGCAACGTGTCCTGCGACCACCACGCAGGCACAACAGACCCAAAGCTGCCGCCAGTGCAGGCTTCGGCCTACACTCTGCTCCATCTCCTCCTCCTGCTGACCCCGGGCTCTAACACCGCCAGTTGGGGCCCGGTACTGCTAGCTGCACAGAGAAAAACACCAGCCAATGTGTCAGTGGGGTCCAGCACCGCCAGCTGTTCCCCTGCTGTGTAGCCGGCAATGTGTCCTGCGACCGCCACGCAGGCACAACAGACCCAAAGCTGCCGCCAGTGCAGGCTTCGGCCTACACTCCCCTCCCCCTTGCTCCTCCTCCTGCTCCTCCTCCTGCTGACCCCGGGCTCTAACACCGCCAGTTGGGGCCCGGTACTGCTAGCTGCACAGAGGAAAACACCAGCCAATGTGTCAGTGGGGTTCAGCACCGCCAGCTGTTCCCCTGCTGTGCAGCCGGCATCGTGTCCTGCAAAAGCCACGCAGACACAAGAACTGAAATTGAAGGGAACCTGTCCCCCCTCCCCCAGGCGTTTGTACGTTTTTAAGGCCACCTTGTACAGCGGTAATGCTGCATGTGTGCAAGGTGGCTCATAAACGTATTCTCCTCGCACATGTGGAACTGAAAACACGTCTAAAATGTGTCCTCTGTGTGACCATTTAACCGTCCCGGTGGTGTGACTTTCCTTTGTAATGACACGCTGCAACCCCCTTGGTAGCGCTGCCCGTCTTCTGGCATCATTGTTTGGCTGCCTGCGCCTCTGCGGCCGCCCTGACCCACACAACGCCCCTCGGTGTCTTATTTCTTGGGACTGCGAGGGTGTGATTGATGGGCATGAGCGGTGCATATCTTCGCCTGTTGTCACTCATCTCCTTCCGCCTTCTTCAGACTGTGCGGCTTCATGGCCGCGGCATGCGATAAGGGATCAGCTGACGCCGCACAGTCTGAAGCAGGTGTAAGGACCCGAGTGTGAGAGGTGAACATATGTGCTGCGCCAGGCCATGAATCCCAGCCCCGCAGTGTTTTAACAATGTTAAGACACTGCGGGGCTGGGATTCATGGTCATCGCGAACCGCACCGGCCGACATTAAATGAGGTCAGAAGATGGGCAGCGCTAACAGCGCTAGGCCGGGGGATAACACGACAGCGCAGACTCCTGTACAGCAAATAACAACGCTCAGGAGGCTGCACCCAGCACCAAGGTGGGATTCTTGACATCTGTGCTGCGTCTCATTACAAAGGGAACTCGCGCCTCCAACACAGTTTGACTGTATAAAGGGCTAAATGTTATACGTGTTTCATTCAGCATGTGCAAGGAGCAAAATTAAAAGAGCAACCTTTGACTTGTGCGGCACTACTGCTGCATAAGCTGTGGCTCTTCTAGTTTGTAACCCCTGAGGGGGGGTTAAAGGTTACCTTTGAAATCGGTTCAATTAGGCTTCGGCCTACACTCTGCTCCACCGGCAGAGCCCGGGCTCCAACAACGCTAGTTGCTGTCCGGAAGTGCTGGCTGCACAGAGCCAAACACCTCGCCAATGTGTCAGTGGGGTTCAGCACCGCCAGCTGTTCCCCTGCTGTGTAGCCGGCAACGTGTCCTGCGACCGCCACGCAGGCACAACAGACCCAAAGCTGCCGCCAGTGCAGGCTTCGGCCTACACTCTGCTCCATCTCCTCCTCCTGCTGACCCCGGGCTCTAACACCGCCAGTTGGGGCCCGGTACTGCTAGCTGCACAGAGAAAAACACCAGCCAATGTGTCAGTGGGGTCCAGCACCGCCAGCTGTTCCCCTGCTGTGTAGCCGGCAACGTGTCCTGCGACCGCCACGCAGGCACAACAGACCCAAAGCTGCCGCCAGTGCAGGCTTCGGCCTACACTCTGCTCCATCTCCTCCTCCTGCTGACCCCGGGCTCTAACACCGCCAGTTGGGGCCCGGTACTGCTAGCTGCACAGAGAAAAACACCAGCCAATGTGTCAGTGGGGTTCAGCACCGCCAGCTGTTCCCCTGCTGTGCAGCCGGCATCGTGTCCTGCAAAAGCCACGCAGACACTTGCTCTTGTACCTTCTGCTCCCCATCCTGGTTCCAGTACCATCAGCTGGTTCTGGGCAGAGCCTTTGGCTTAGGTGCCTCCCTCTGGGTATCCGAGTTCCACCAACGTCAGGTGGTCCTTGGTAGTGCTTTCAGGCACGGGTACCTCCTGCTTAGTAACCGGGTTCCAGTAACGTCAGCTGGTCCTCGGTAGTTCCATTGGCTCTTGGACCTTCGGCTACCCATCCGGGTTCCAGCACCGTCAGCTGGTTCTCGGCAGTGTCTTTTGCTCTTGTACCTTCTGCTCCCCATCCTGGTTCCAGTACCATCAGCTGGTTCCAGGCAGAGCCTTTGGCTTAGGTGCCTCCCTCTGGGTATCCAAGTTCCACCAACGTCAGGTGGTCCTTGGTAGTGCTTTCAGGCACGGGTACCTCCTGCTTAGTAACCGGGTTCCAGTAACGTCAGCTGGTCCTCGGTAGTTCCATTGGCTCTTGGACCTTCGGGTAGCCATCCGAGTTCCAGTTCCATCAGCTGGTTCTCGACATTTTCTCAGCCTTCTTGTACCTTCTGCTACATTTCCAAGTTCAAGAGACTAAACACGATGACCCGGAAGACCACCCCTAAGATGACGACGACACCAGAGACGACAACCACCGTGATGACGACGACCCTGGAGACGATGACCCTGAAGACCACCCCGATGATGACGACCCAGGAGACGACGACCCTGGAGACGACGACGACCTGGAAGACCGAGAAGCAGAAGAACAAGAGGCTGCAGAACAAAGAGCAGAAGAACATTAAGCATAACACTAAATATCAGAGCAAAAAATATTATCTAAATTATAAGCAGAAGAAGACTAAGCAGTGTATGGGGGTGAGTCCGTTCCTCCTCGTGGTGCCCCTGGATAAAGCCTGATGCTGCAGGCCAAACTGAACGCGGACAAATGTAACTCTTTTGTGACAGGCAGAACGGAAGGTGTAATCTTCAAACTTTTATAGATAACAACTACGGGAATGCTTGTCACAAATAAGAATATGATGAAGAAGTATAAAATGATGAAGATAATAGTAAAATAAAAAGAATATGAACAATGTAACCAAAAAAAAATAATAGGTAGAAGATGAAGAAGAAGATGAATAAGGTGAAGAAGTTGATGTCAAAGAAGCTGATGATGAGGATAATGAAGAAGAAAGTGTGGGAGAAGTAAAAAAGAAGGTGAAGGGCGTGGAAGTAGTGAAACATCAATATCTGACAAAATAAAAAAAAAATTAACATAGTCAAAATCTTTCTACCGCCGAACGTCATAAAAATAAACAAAATCCTGCTGTTCTATTACATTGGGCTAAACCTCCGTGCCTTTAATGTCTCCGCCACGTCCCCCAATACATCCTACATTATTCTTAGTTGTTTTCCTTCATGTAGAATGAACCTACAAGTTTATAAAGGGTTTATTTTAATTCCGATATTTTCGTCCCATTGACTTGCATTGGGATCGGGTATCGGTATCGGATTAGATCCGATATTTTGACGGTATCGGCCGATACTTTCCGATACCGATACTTTCCGATATCGGAAAGTATCGCTCAACACTACTGAGGATCACTGCAGGTTGTTAGCTTGTCGGAATAGGTAGGTCTTAAGGTTCCTTTTGAAGGTTTCTGTAGTAGTCGAAAGTCTGATGTATTGGGGTAGAGAGTTCCAGAGTATGGGGGAAGCACAGGAGAAGTCTTGTATGGTTAGTGTTTTTAACTGGAGGATCTGGACAATAGGAAGCCAGTGAAGGGCTTGGCAGAGAGGCTGGGGAATAATGGGGAGAAAGGTGGATTAGTCAGGCAGCAGAGTTTAGGATAGATTGTAGTGGTGCAAGAGTGCTAGAGGGGAGTCCAGAGAGTAGGAGGTTGCAATAGTCAAGGCGGGAGATGATGAGGGTGTGCACAAGTGTTTTTGCAGTTTCTTAGTCAAGGAATGTATGGATACGTGAAATGTTTTGAGCTTGAGTTGGCAGGAGGAGGCAAGGGCTTGGATATGTGGCTTGAAAGAGAGGGGAGAGTTGAGGATCACCCCGAGGCACCGAGCATGCGGGACAGGGGAAAGTGAGCAGCCACTAATACAAAGCAATAAAAATATTTTGCTAAAGCAAACATTTAACTCAAAAAATAGTTTATTCTTTTCAGCTGTCATTTGTCTAAAACTAGATTTGTTGATGCGTGTATTTGCCAAATTGCAGTTCACAGCTTTCGACAATGGCTGATTTTTTACACAAACTTAAAAACCTCTTCATTCAATTTTTATGGTTGCACGGGAATTTAGTAAAAATCCAAAATATAACATCTAATGTATTACAATTACATGGCATAAATGTGATCTGCATTCAAAATGTAAACTATTTGTTTACAACAGTTTACAACTGTTTGTTTGTAATCCAAAGCAATAGGTATAACAGTACCGAGAGGGCCTTTAGGAATACTGTGGTTTCTGAAAATATATGTTCTAATTTACAACAGCAGACATTAAAAGTGCATTGTATTGCAGACAATATTTTATGCAAACATGAAAACATTACTGGGATGGGATGAGGTTCACATAACGCTTACAAATATTAGCATTTGATTAGTTGTTCCTCTAAGCATAAAATAATGTACCTCTGAAAGGTATCTAGTTTATCTTGTTCCTCATCATTTTCTATATTTTCTTTTCCTTTAAGCGTGCAAGGACTTAAGAGGTATTAGCTCCTTTATTTGAGATTGACGTCATAAGACCTCTGTGACAACAATATAGTTTGCATGCATTTCTGTCTTCTAAATTGAGTTTGTTTTTGCTTTTAATCCATTTTAGGATTTCGTGTGATTAGACCTTTCCTTATCTATTGTTGTTTTGTACAAAAGCAGTAAAAATGAAAAGTTATTATTCTACTAAACCCGTGGCTAAAGTAATTGATCCAAACAAATTTAAACCTTTTGTACAAAGCATTATAAGCCCTTTTGGCCTCCTGGTAAATCCTTGAAAATCTCTAATAACAAAGGAATCTTAAGCCAACCAATTAGTTCATGAACAATATAAAAAGGTATTCTAAGTTAGTCTTGAATCCTGTGTAATGATTCCTGGAGTGTTACTATTTTTCTGGGCAGAATAACACTGAAAATAACAAACATTTAGAAGGTCAAGTTTATAAAATTCTACTTTTTTATTGAAATCATAAATATCACATTCACTTTCCTTTAAATACCTTATTGGACTTTTCAGTATAAGTTTTTAATATTTTCATATAAACAGCACAAGAATAATCACAGACTATAAAATGAACATCACAGAATATTATTACAAATTAAGATGGACCACTTATCACAGTCTACCCAAAGAGGAATTCTGGAATAAACCTTTTCATTTAAAAAGTAAACTAAAGCAATTCTAAGAAGATCATCAATATAACACCGCTTGCCCTCTTTAGATGTACATGATGTGACATACATGTGACACGTGATCTATAATTGGCTTTTTCCACCAATGACATATGTGTCATGAGTCATGACTAATTACGTTGCACATTCAGGCTCATGTTCAAATTCCCTAGCATTTTCCTCAAAATAGGCAAAATTTGGCCAAAGTTCCGTAAAAATCGAGTTTTCTCTAATGCTTTTGTTAAGACTTTGGCAAGGATAATGGTGCTGTATGATGAGCAGGGGGGGACATGTTTGATTATGAACCCATACGGCTGAAGAACTGCTACCAGGTTCTCACACAGGACAACTATGAAGATGTACATCGAAAATGTGCTTTGCTCACAAAGAAAACTCGAAGCACTGTGGTGAAGAAGAAAACGAGAGTGGTGGTGGTCATGGGGGATTCTCTACCAAGAGTAACAGAAACTGCTATCTGCCAACAGGATATTACTTAACAAGAAGTGTGCTTTCTTTCTGGTGCCCAAATCAAAGATGTGTCTGATAGGGTATCCAGACTCTTCAGTGCCAAAGACGACTACACATTACTATTAATAAATGTAGTAACAATTGACACAGCAAGAAAGGACCTGGAAAATATAGGCAGCGACTGTTAGGGCTAGCGGAATGCACCTAAGAATAATATGGAAGGTATCAGGTGCGTTTGCAGGCCGGGGTCCACCGTGTAAAGAAACTGCTGCTGCTCTGTAATGGCGGACACTATATGGCGGTATAATGTGATCACACATGGGGTAGCATCACCTGGTATGAAAAAGGAGACGAACTCTGGTGCTTCACAGGGTCGCCGAATGGCAAAGTGAGCACTAGGATGAGATCACAGAACTCTGCCCCCAGGAGTGGGGGAAGAGTCCCTCTAGACCACTAGTGCTCGGCGCCGCTACTGCGGTGCCAGGGGAAAACTAAATAAACATTTATCGCATGAGAGTGCATACAGCACCGCTCTGACAGATGCCACTAACCACCCTGAGTAGGGCCAGGAAAGTGCACTAAATGTGCACGGCGCAGCACTGGTGGTCGCTGCTGATCTGACGCAGTATGAATCATGCTCTTGTGCTTGGATAGCACTGTCAGGCGCTAGGTAGCTCCAACATTCGTGAGCATTCAACAACACCAGGAATTGGAATGATTAAGGAGCAATCACCAGAACAGGCATACATCCACACACGATAACAGGTTTATACTAGCGCATGGCCATGCGGCCATGCAAACCTTTTATAGCTGTAGCTCTCCAGGACCTTCCTAGTGGTGGTCCAATAGGAGCTGCCCCAGGAGATGAGCATGTGGCCCCCGACCTCCAATGAGAGGTCTTCCCTTGGGCATGCTCAGAAGAAGAAAAGCAGGACTTAGTCCCAGGAGCACCTGCTCATCGCAGATCAGTACTGGTTAAAATGGCTGAACCTGGAAGGGCAGCAGTAACCAAATGCTCAGTATCTGCCTGAGCCAGGCGCTGGGACCGACGTCTCTGCTGAGCTGGCAGCACTGCGGCTGGAGGAGAATGAGAAACCGCAGCGGAGGTGGTTTGAGATTCCCCCTGTGCAGCGTCGGGAACTCGACACCTAAGAGCAACTTTGAAGAACTAGGCTGGAAACTGAAGGAACTAGGAGCGCAGATCATCTTCTCATCCATCCTCCCAGTGGATGGACATGGACCACAGAGATTGAACAGGATTCTACAGGTGAACAACTGGCTACGTTGATGGTGCCATGAACAATGTTTTGGGTTTCTTGACCATGGAGTGAATTACCTGTAAGATGGACTCCGTGCTAGAGATGGGTTGCATCTTATGAAAACAGATAAATGCATGTTTGATAGATACCTTGCTACAGTCATCAGGAGAGCTTTAAACTAGAGCAATATGAGATGGAAAATTACGGAGAGGAAGAAACATGCAGCAAATGATTTCTTTTGAGAACTCTGCTATTGGAAGTGGAAAGGAAGAACAAAAACAACAAGCTCTAAGTGAAAATAGAGGATCAAGAGAAGCTGACTACAAACTAAAATGTGTCTATACAAATGCACAGAACATGAGAAACAAACAAGGAGAATTGGAGCTGCTAACACAGGAAGAGAGATATGATGTCATATTATTATTTATATTATTATTATTATACATTTTTATAGTGCCATTTATTCCATGGCGCTTTACATGTAAATATGGGGCAAATATAGACCAATACATTAAACATGAGCAAAAAACAAGGCACACGGGTACATAAGGAGGGAGGACCCTGCCCGCGAGGGCTCACAGTCTGCAGGGGATGGGTGATGAAACACTAGGAGAGGGTAGGGCAGGTTGTGCGGCAGTTCAGTAAGTTCAGGATCACTGCAGGCTGTAGGCTTGTCGGAAGAGGTGAGTCTTCAGGTTCTTTTTGAAGGTTTCTATGGTAGGCGAGAGTCTGATGTGTTTGGAGTAGAGAGTTCCAGAGTATGGGGGAAGCACGGGAGGTCTTGGATGCAGTTGTGGGAAGAAGAGATGAGAGGGGAGTAGAGAAGGAGGTCTTGAGAGGATCGGAGGTTGCGTGTAGGTAGGTACCGGGAGACCATGTCACAGATGTATGGATTCATTACTAAAACTTGGTGAGTTGACACACATTCTTGGAATACAAACCTTGAATTTTACAACTTATTTATTAGAAAGAGGATTAACAAGAAGGAAGGAGGTGTTGCATTGTATGTTAGGAAAATGTATATATCTCCACAGAGATCCAAGCTTAAGAGACTGGTAGGTTTTGTAGAAACTGGGTAAGAATTCAAGGAGAGAAGAACAGAAAGGTCACTATTGTATGTGTTTACTATAGACCGCCTGGACAGACTGAAGATGTGGATGAACTCTTTTTAAGTCAGATGTCTCTGTTCTAAAAAAAAGTCAGAAATAATGATCATGAGAGATTTTAACTATCCAAATATTTGTTGGGAATCTCCTGCAAAAGTAGTGGGTCCAGAAATTTTTTATCTTCTCTTGCTGACAGCTTTATCTTTCAAAAGGTAGAAGAGAGAACAAGAGGATCTGCAATCTTGGACCTAATTCTTACCAATAGAGAGGAAATGGATGAAGAATGCTATCCTCGAATTTGGATTACAAGAGGAGGAAGATGAGCAAGGACTCAGACTTTAAGGTTGGACTTCAGAAAGGCAGATTTTAATGGACTCAGAAAGAGGGTAGGAAAGGTCCAATGGCTGGAGGTTCTAAAGGACATTAATGTCCAAGAGGGATGGGAGATTTTGCTAAATGAAATTCTCACAGCATAATCAGTAACAATCCTGAAAAGAAGGGTGAATTGGAAGTATTTAAAGAGACCAGGGTGGATGAGCACAGAACTTAACCACTTATTCAAAACAAAAAAAAGAAATGTATATCGAATGGAAAGAAGGGGCATATCTAAAGAAGAATATAATGCTGTTTGCTGGGAAGCAGGGCAACAGCAAGAAGAGCTAAAGCCAGTAATGAAGTAAGGCTTGCAATGGAGTCCAAAAGCAGTAAAAAAGGATTTTGGGGGTATGGCAAAAGCAAAAGAAAAGTCAAAGATTCTATAGGATTTTTACAGAAAGAAAAGGGTGAAGTGGTCAAAAATGATGTCGACAAGGGCAAACTTTTAAATTCCTATTTTGCATCTGTGTTCTCTAGAAAGCAAATGTAACATCAACTGATGTTCACAGTGCCATGGAAGGAATAAAATAATCCACATTATTCATAAACAGAGAGATAGTGAGGAAACAATTAACTAATGTAAATTAATTTAAATCCCCTGGTCCGGATGAATTACATCTTGTGATGAGCGAACATGCCCGCCGCTACTCGCTATGCTTGGTGTACTCAGTAAGCACTGAGTATTTCTGGGATTATTCGTCGGGAGCTCGGGTCTCCGCCCAGCAATTCTGGTGCTCTTTAGAGGGATTGTCAGGCATTGTTTGCAGGGATTGTCAGCCATGCACTGTAATGCCGCAGCCATCTTAGTTGTGGTATTACAGTGATTGGCTGGCCTCACAGCATCATCATCATCAGGTATATAAGAGACCTGATGCTGCCCTGCTTGCATTGCTTGCATTCTGCTGCTGAGATAGGGTCAGAATCGAGCTTTCAAGAGTTAGTGTAGGTCTGCAACTCTTCAGTCCACAACTCCTGAGAAACCAACAGTCCGTTTTAGGGCTAATTCGGGGGTCCCGAGATTGCAGCGCTAGGTAGGCAGGGGAGTCTATGTGCACATATCCACATCAGTGCAAGGCCTGCAGGCACTGTTTGTGAGTACATAGCTCTCACTGCATACTGTACCTCCAAAAGCTCCATTACTGTCTGCTGCTGCTTATTTAATATATGTCTAGCTACAGTTTTCTGTGGGTTTTTTTTCTTCACCTGATACTTGCTCTTTTTATTCTAAAGCAATCCATAGCCCCCTAATTTTAACATTTATTTTCTTGTTCACGCTGCCTACTACAGCCAGGTTACTGAAATCTAAGAACGTGCAAATCTCCTTTTTTTTTTGTCCCAGACACCAAATGTGAGTGCACCAAAAAATCTTTTTTTTTGGTGCATCATAGCCAACTTGTTAACACAATTTAGTTGTGCCCCAAAAAATCAAGGCCACATTTACATCAGTCTGTTATCTGAGGCTGATGGCTGGTGTATCAGTGGTTGAAAACTCGTAGCTTCGCAGGCATAAGTTTCATAGTTCTGTCTGCTAGCCTTGTTCCACTTTTAAAAAAGAAAAAAAAAATTATCCAAAAAAAAATAATAATTATACAGTCTGTTATGTCAGGCTGAGGCCTGGTGTATCGGTGGTGGGAAGATTGCAGCTTCTCAGGCATAAGTTTCATAGTTCTGTCTGCTAGCGTTGTTGTACTCATTTTTAATTTTTTGCCAAATTTCACATGCAAGAGAAAAAAAATTAGACAGTCTGTTATATGTGGCTGCGGCCTGGTGTATCTGTGGTGGAAAAATCGTAGTTTCGCAGACATAAGTTTCATAGTTCTGTCTGCTAGCCTTGTTCCACTTTTAAAAAATAAAAAAAAAATTATCCAAAAAAAAAAATAATTATACAGTCTGTTATGTCAGGCTGAGGCCTGGTGTATCGGTGGTGGGAAGATTGTAGCTTCTCAGGCATAAGTTTAATCATTCTGTCTGCTAGCATTGTTGTACTCATTTTTAATTTTTTGCCAAATTTCACATACAAGAGAAAAAAAATGAGACAGTCTGTTATATGTGGCTGCGGCCTGGTGTATCTGTGGCAGAAAAATCGTAGCTTCGCAGGCATAAGTTTCATAGTTCTGTCTGCTAGCCTTGCTCTACTCTTTTTTTGTTATTTTAAGAATTTTCCAACCCCCCAAAAAAACTGTACATTCTGTTATGTCAGGCTGAGGCCTGTTGTATCTGTTGTGGAAAAATCTTAATTTTGCATGCATATGTATCATAGTTCTGTGTGCTAGCCTTGGTCTCCATTTTTTTTTAAAATTCACACACACAAAAAAATGTTTTATACAGTCTGTTATGTCAGGCTTAGGCCTGGTGTATCTGTGGTGGAAAAATCGAAGCTTTGAAGGCATACTGATCAGATATAATTTTGCCCCAAATAAAAAAATTTGTGTTGAGCGTTTGAAATAGTTCAGTAGTCCATTTAAAATGGGTAAGGCAAGGAGCAAGGGACAGGGAGGTGGACATGATACTGATGGTGCATGCAGAGAATGAGGCTGCGGCCAAGCTGAAAGTGGGCCACAACAAAGATCTACATCTTCTCGCTCGACCTTCCTGTCCCAGTTTCTAGGGGATCACAGAACACAACTATTGAAGCCAGAGCAGTGTCAAACGGTTGTTGGTTGGAGAGTGGATAATGCTTCCAGTCACTTGGTCACCACCACCACCATGTCTTCCACACAGTCAAGTCTGAGTAGCCGTGAATGTGGACCAGATGTTCCCCACTCTGATCCTCCTTCCTCCCACCATGCCGTGTGCCCTGAGACAACTGATCCCACACTTGGACACTCTGAGGAGCTGTTCAGTTGTCTCTTTCAAGATTCTGTACTCTTGGCTGGTCAACTTGAAGTAGGGCCAGATGAGATCGCATGTAGTGATGCCCAAAGCTTTGACCAGCCACTAGTGTTGAGCATTCCGATACCGCAAGTATCGGGTATCGGCCGATACTTGCGGTATCGGAATTCCGATACCGAGATCCGATACTTTTGTGGTATCGGGAATCGGAATCGGAAGTTCCCAGTGTATGGTTCCCAGGGTCTGAAGGAGAGGAAACTCTCCTTCAGGCCCTGGGATCCATATCCATGTAAAAAATAAAGAATTAAAATAAAAAATAGGGATATACTCACCCTCTGACGCGCCCTGGTAGTAACCGGCAGCCTGCTTTGCTTAAAATGAGCGCGTTCAGCACCTTCCATGACGTCAACGGCTTCTGATTGGTCGCGTGCCGCTCATGTGACCGCCACGCGACCAATCACAAGCCGTGACGTCATTATCAGGTCCTAAATTCCTAATTCTAGGAATTTAGGACCTGAGAATGACGTCATGGCCTGTGATTGGTCGCCTGGCGGTCACGTGAGCGCACGCGACCAATCAGAAGCCGTGACGTCATGGAAGGCCCTAAACGCGCTCATTTTAAGCAAAGAAGGCTGCCGGTTAACAGCGGTGAGGTGCAGGGGCCTCCGGAGAGGTGAGTATATCAATATGTTTTATTTTAATTCTTTATTTAACACATTAATATGGATCCCAGGGCCTGAAGGAGAGTTTCCTCTCCTTCAGACCCTGGGAACCATCAGGATACCTTCCGATACTTGGTGTCCCATTGACTTGTATTGGTATCGGGTATCGGTATCGGCTAGGGTTGAGCGAAACGGGTCGTTCATTTTCAAAAGTCGCCGACTTTTGGCAAAGTCGGCGTCTCATGAAACCGAGCCGATCCCAGCGTTGCATCGGCCATGCGGTACGCGACTTTCGCGCCAAAGTCGCGTTTCAATGACGCGAAAAGCGCCATTTCTCAGCCAATGAAGGTCCATTAACCACCAAACCACTTGTGCTGTAGCGATTTCCACTGTCCATCACCACCTTCGGTGTGCAGGGACAGTGGAAGCTACATTTTTTTTTTCTCTCAGCGCTGTATCTCATTGGGCTGCCCTAGAAGGCTCCCTGATAGCTGTATTGCCGTGTGTACGCCACTGTGCAAACCAACTGCTTTTTTCAAAGCACATATCCTCTTGTTCCTTCCTTTCTGCACTGCTATCTTTTTTGTTTGTCCACACTTTTTATTTAATTTGTGCATCAGTCCACTCCTTATTGCTGCCTGCCATACCTGGCTGAGATTACTGCAGGGAAATTGTAATTGTAGGACAGTTTCTTTTTTTTTTTGTGGGAGATTAAGATTGGCATTTCTGCTAGAGTGCCATCCCTGTGTGTGCCATCTCTCACTCAGTGGGCCATAGAAAGCCTATTCATTTTTTGGCTTGATTTGGGTTCTAAAATCTACCTGAAAAAAAATCACTACATCAATCAGTGGGAGATTAATATTGCCCTTTCTGCTTGTGTGCCACTCCTGACTCCTGTGTGTGCCATATCTCACTCAGTGGGCCATAGAAAGCCTATTTATTTTTTATTATTTTGTTTCTAAAGTCTCCCTGAAAAAGAAAAAAAAAATAAAACAGTGGGAGATTAATATTGCCCTTTCTGCTTGTGTGCCACTCCTGACTCCTGTGTGTGCCATCTCTCACTCAGTGGGCCATAGAAAGCCTATTTATTTTTTATTATTTTGTTTCTAAAGTCTCCCTGAAAAAGAAAAAAAAAAGAAAACAGTGGGAGATTAATATTGCCATTTCTGCTTGTGTGCCACTCCTGACTCCTGTGTGTGCCATCTCTCACTCAGTGGGCCATAGAAAGCCTATTTATTTTTTATTATTTGGTTTCTAAAGTCTCCCTGAAAAAGAAAACAAAAATAAAACAGTGGGAGATTAATATTGCCCTTTCTGCTTGTGTGCCACTCCTGACTCCTGTGTGTGCCATCTCTCACTCAGTGGGCCATAGAAAGCCTATTTACTTTTTATTATTTGGTTTCTAAAGTCTCCCTGAAAAAGAAAAAAAAAAAGAAAACAGTGGGAGATTAATATTGCCCTTTCTGCTTGTGTGCCACTCCTGACTCCTGTGTGTGCCATCTCTCACTCAGTGGGCCACAGAAAGCCTATTTATTTTTTATCATTTTGTTTCTAAAGTCTCCCTGAAAAAGAAAAAAAAAAGAAAACAGTGGGAGATTAATATTGCCCTTTCTGCTTGTGTGCCACTCCTGACTCCTGTGTGTGCCATCTCTCACTCAGTGGGCCATAGAAAGCCTATTAATTTTTTTGCTTGATTTGGGTTCTAAAATCTACCTGAAAAAAAATCACATCAATCAGTGGGAGAAAAATATTGGCCTCAGTCAGGGCTTGTGTGCCACTCCTGACTCCTGTGTGTGCCATCTCTCACTCAGTGGGCCATAGAAAGCCTATTTATTTTTTTGCTTGATTTGGGTTCTAAAATCTACCTGAAAAAAAAATCACTACATCAATCAGTGGGAGAAAAATATTGGCCTCAGTCAGGGCTTGTGTGCCACTCCTGACTCCTGTGTGTGCCATCTCTCACTCAGTGGGCATTAGAAAGCCTATTTATTTTTTTGCTTGATTTGGGTTCAAAAATCTACCTGAAAAAAAAACACTACATCAATCAGTGGGAGAAAAATATTGGCCTCAGTCAGGGCTTGTGTGCCACTCCTGAATCCTGTGTGTGCCATCTCTCACTCAGTGGGCCATAGAAAGCCTATTTATTTTTTATTATTTGGTTTCTAAAGTCTCCCTGAAAAAGAAAAAAAAAATAAAACAGTGGGAGATTAATATTGCCCTTTCTGCTTGTGTGCCCCTCCTGACTCCTGTGTGTGCCATCTCTCACTCAGTGGGCCATAGAAAGCCTATTTATTTTTTATTATTTGGTTTCTAAAGTCTCCCTGAAAAAGAAAAAAAAAATAAAACAGTGGGAGATTAATATTGCCCTTTCTGCTTGTGTGCCACTCCTGACTCCTGTGTGTGCCATCTCTCACTCAGTGGGCCATAGAAAGCCTATTTATTTTTTATTATTTGGTTTCTAAAGTCTCCCTGAAAAAGAAAAAAAAAATAAAACAGTGGGAGATTAATATTGACATTTGTGCTTGAGTGGCAGTCCTGCGTGTGTGGCATCTCTGTGATTTGGTGCCACAGAAAACAGAGTGTGTAACATTGTGCCTGATTTTCCTAGTGGTCTCACCAACCTGTTAAGGAATATTGAAATCATACTGAAGTTATAGCTCACCGTGTAAGTTGTTTGACAGCAACAAATAAAGTTACTTTGGTTAAGTTTTTAAAACAATGAGGAAGTCTGGTGCAAGAGGTCGTCGTGGCCGTGGGCGTTCATTGTCAGCTGGTAATGATGGTAGTGGTAGTGGAGCATCAGGTGGTCGTGGGGATAAAAATATTCCACCTAAGTCTGGAGCTGTGGAGCCAGTTTCGTCGTCTGGCTACACAAGGCCTCGAACGCTCTCTTTTCTGGGAGTACGAAAACCGCTTTTAAAGGCGGAGCAGCAACAGCAAGTTTTGGCTTACATTGCAGACTCAGCCTCTAGCTCTTTTGCCTCCTCTTCTGAAACTGGTAAATGTAAAAGCAGCGCATCGCTTGTGGATATTCACGGTCAGGGACAAGTCGCTTCCTTGTCCTCTTCAGCAAAAACTGCAACAAGAGAGAAGGATGCAGCAGGCGACACAACGGGTTACTCCATGGAGCTCTTTACACATACCGTCCCTGGCTTAGAAAGTGAAACACTTAACAGGCCATGCCCATTACAAGTAGATTCTGACATGGAGTGCACTGATGCACAGCCACAGCCAGAGTACTATGCTGCTCCTTTGACTCAGACCACCACATTGCCCTCTCAGGGTACTGATCCACAATCAGACCCTGATGAGACTATGTTGCCCCGCCACGAACGCTATACCACCGACCGTCACAGTGACACAGACGAAGTTGCACACGAGCTCGAAGAGGAGGTAATAGATGACCCAGTTGTTGACCCCGATTGGCAGCCATTGGGGGAACAGGGTGCAGGCGGCAGTAGTTCAGAAGCGGAGGTGGAGGAGGGGCCGCAGCAGGCATCAACATCGCAACAGGTTCCATCTGCCGGGCCCGTATCTGGCCCAAAACGCGTGTCAAAGCCAAAACCTGTTGGAGGACAGCGTGGCCATCCGGTTAAAGCTCAGTCTGCAATCCCTGAAAAGGGATCCGATGCTAGGAAGAGTGCAGTCTGGCATTTTTTTAAACAACATCCAATTGATCAGCGCAAAGTCATCTGTCAAAAATGTTCAACTAGCTTAAGCAGAGGTCAGAATCTGAAAAGTCTCAATACTAGTTGCATGCATAGACACTTAACCACCATGCATTTTCAAGCCTGGACTAACTACCAAATGTCCCTTAAGGTTGTAGCACCCTCGGCCAATGAAGCTAGTCAGCAACGCAACATCCCTTCCGTCACTGAAAGGCCACCATTTTCCGCACCACCGGCAGTATCTGTGCAGGTTTCTTTGCCAGCCAAAAGCAGTCAGGGTCAGGGAATCACCAGTTTTGTAGGAGGAAATATTGCATCTAGGGCACCGGCGGAAACAATACCGTCTCCAACCGTCTCTCAGTCTGCCATGTCCACCGGCACACCCGAAAGTTCCACGATCTCCAGCTCTCCAGTCCAGCTCACACTACATGAGACTCTGGTTAGAAAAAGGAAGTACTTATCCTCGCATCCGCATACACAGGGTTTTAACGCCCACATAGCTAGACTAATCTCGTTAGAGATGATGCCCTACCGGTTAGTTGAAAGTGAAGCTTTCAAAGCCCTGATGGAGTACGCTGAACCACGATACGAGCTACCCAGTCGACACTTTTTTTCCAGAAAAGCCATCCCAGCCCTGCACCAGCATGTTAAACAGCGCATCGTCCATGCACTCAGGCAATCTGTGAGTACAAAGGTGCACCTGACTACAGATGCATGGACCAGTAGGCATGGCCAGGGACGTTATGTGTCCATCACGGCACACTGGGTGAATGTGGTGGATGCAGGGTCCACAGGGGACATCAATTTCGGGACAGTTGTGCCTAGCCCACGGTCTAGGAAACAGTTGGCTGTAGGTGTTCGCACCCCCTCCTCCTCCTCCTCGTCCTCCTGCAGAAGCTACAGCTCTTCCACAGACCGCAGTCGGCCAACCACTCCATCGGCAGATGACACTGTTGCACACCAGTGGTCCCATTATGGGCCAGCTACTGGCAAGCGTCAGCAGGCTGAATTGGCTATGAAGTGTTTGGGCGACAACAGACACACCGCGGAAGTTCTGTCCGAGTTCTTGCAACAAGAAACGCAGTCGTGGCTGGGCACAGTAGATCTTGAGGCAGGCAAGGTAGTGAGTGATAACGGAAGGAATTTCATGGCTGCCATCTCCCTTTCCCAACTGAAACACATTCCTTGCCTGGCTCACACCTTAAACCTGGTGGTGCAGTGCTTATTGAAAACTTATCCTGGGTTCTCCGACCTGCTCCTCAAAGTGCGTGGACTTTGCTCACATATCCGACGTTCGCCTGTACACTCCAGCCGTATGCAGACCTATCAGCGGTCTTTGAACCTTCCCCAGCATCGCCTAATCATAGACGTTGCAACAAGGTGGAACTCAACACTGCACATGCTTCAGAGACTGTGCCAACAGAGGCGGGCTGTTATGTTTTTGTGGGAGGATACACATACACGGGCAGGCAGTAGGATGGCAGACATGGAGTTGTCTGGTGTGCAGTGGTCGAAGATACAAGACATGTGTCAAGTCCTTCAGTGTTTTGAGGAATGCACACGGCTGGTTAGTGCAGACAACGCCATAATAAGCATGAGCATCCCCCTAATGTGTCTGCTGATGCAAAGTTTGACGCACATAAAGGATCAGGCGTCTGCACCAGAGGAAGAGGAAAGCCTTGATGACAGTCAGCCATTGTCTGGTCAGGGCAGTGTACAGGACGAGTTAGCGGGCGAAGAGGAGGTGGAGGACGAGGAGGATGATGGGGATGAGTATATTTTTAATGAGGAAGCTTTCCCGGGGGCACTGGAAATTGGTTGCGTGGCAAGGCCGGGTTCTGGTTTTTTGAGGGACACAAGGGACGTAGATTTGCCTGAAACTGCCCCTCAACCAATCACAACCGGAGATTTGACAACTGGAACTTTGGCCCACATGGCGGATTATGCCTTACGTATCCTAAAAAGGGACACACACATTACGAAAATGATGAACGATGACGATTACTGGTTGGCCTGCCTCCTCGATCCACGCTATAAAGGCAAATTGCAAAATATTATGCCACATGAGAACTTGGAACTAATATTAGCAACCAAACAATCAACTCTTGTTGACCGTTTGCTTCAGGCATTCCCAGCACACAGTGCACGTGATCGTTCTCACACGAGCTCCAGGGGGCAGCAGACTAGGAGTGTTAGGGGTGCACACATCAGAAGTGGCGTTGGACAGAGGGGTTTTCTGACCAGGTTGTGGAGTGATTTTGCTATGACCGCAGACAGGACAGGTACTGCTGCATCAATTGAAAGTGACAGGCGACAACATTTGTCCAGTATGGTTACTAACTATTTTTCATCCATTATCGATGTTATCCCTCAACCGTCATTGACCACTGCTGCCCGTGTACCCTTGGAAACAATTATAAAGTGCCTACAGCCAGCCCATTTTATTGTGTTAGGCCTTCGAAGCCTGTCTGCGGTCCCTCCTTCCACTAGGCCTCCACTGACCAGACCACTGCTGCCCGTGTACCCTTGGAAACAATTATAAAGTGCCTACAGCCAGCCCATTTTATTGTGTTAGGCCTTCGAAGCCTGTCTGCGGTCCCTCCTTCCACTAGGCCTCCACTGACCAGACCACTGCTGCCCGTGTACCCCTGGAAACAATTATAAAGTGCCTACAGCCAGCCCATTTTATTGCGTTAGGCCTTCGAAGCCTGTCTGCGGTCCCTCCTTCCACTAGGCCTCCACTGACCAGACCACTGCTGCCCGTGTACCCTTGGAAACAATTATAAAGTGCCTACAGCCAGCCCATTTTATTGTGTTAGGCCTTTGAAGCCTGTCTGCGGTCCCTCCTTCCACTAGGCCTCCACTGACCAGACCACTGCTGCCCGTGTACCCCTGGAACCAATTATAAAGTGCCTACAGCCAGCCCATTTTATTATGTTAGGCCTTCGAAGCCTGTCTGCGGTCCCTCCTTCCACTAGGCCTCCACTGACCAGACCACTGCTGCCCGTGTACCCCTGGAACCTATTTTACAGTGCCTACAGCCAGCCCATTTTATTGTGTTAGGCCTTCGAAGCCTGTCTGCGGTCCCTCCTTCCACTAGGCCTCCACTGACCAGACCACTGCTGCCCGTGTACCCTTGGAAACAATTATAAAGTGCCTACAGCCAGCCCATTTTATTGTGTTAGGCCTTCGAAGCCTGTCTGCGGTCCCTCCTTCCACTAGGCCTCCACTGACCAGACCACTGCTGCCCGTGTACCCTTGGAAACAATTATAAAGTGCCTACAGCCAGCCCATTTTATTGTGTTAGGCCTTCGAAGCCTGTCTGCGGTCCCTCCTTCCACTAGGCCTCCACTGACCAGACCACTGCTGCCCGTGTACCCTTGGAAACAATTATAAAGTGCCTACAGCCAGCCCATTTTATTATGTTAGGCCTTCGAAGCCTGTCTGCGGTCCCTCCTTCCACTAGGCCTCCACTGACCAGACCACTGCTGCCCGTGTACCCCTGGAAACAATTATAAAGTGCCTACAGCCAGCCCATTTTATTGCGTTAGGCCTTCGAAGCCTGTCTGCGGTCCCTCCTTCCACTAGGCCTCCACTGACCAGACCACTGCTGCCCGTGTACCCCTGGAACCTATTTTACAGTGCCTACAGCCAGCCCATTTTATTGTGTTAGGCCTTCGAAGCCTGTCTGCAGTCCGTCCTTCCACTAGGCCTCCACTGACCAGACCACTGCTGCCCGTGTACCCCTGGAACCTATTTTACAGTGCCTACAGCCAGCCCATTTTATTATGTTAGGCCTTCGAAGCCTGTCTGCGGTCCCTCCTTCCACTAGGCCCCCACTGACCAGACCACTGCTGCCCGTGTACCCTTGGAAACAATTATAAAGTGCCTACAGCCAGCCCATTTTATTGTGTTAGGCCTTCGAAGCCTGTCTGCGGTCCCTCCTTCCACTAGGCCTCCACTGACCAGACCACTGCTGCCCGTGTACCCCTGGAAACAATTATAAAGTGCCTACAGCCAGCCCATTTTATTATGTTAGGCCTTCGAAGCCTGTCTGCGGTCCCTCCTTCCACTAGGCCTCCACTGACCAGACCACTGCTGCCCGTGTACCCCTGGAACCTATTTTACAGTGCCTACAGCCAGCCCATTTTATTGTGTTAGGCCTTCGAAGCCTGTCTGCAGTCCGTCCTTCCACTAGGCCTCCACTGACCAGACCACTGCTGCCCGTGTACCCCTGGAACCTATTTTACAGTGCCTACAGCCAGCCCATTTTATTATGTTAGGCCTTCGAAGCCTGTCTGTGGTCCCTCCTTCCACTAGGCCCCCACTGACCAGACCACTGCTGCCCGTGTACCATTGGAAACAATTATAAAGTGCCTACAGCCAGCCCATTTTATTGTGTTAGGCCTTCGAAGCCTGTCTGCGGTCCCTCCTTCCACTAGGCCTCCACTGACCAGACCACTGCTGCCCGTGTACCCCTGGAAACAATTATAAAGTGCCTACAGCCAGCCCATTTTATTATGTTAGGCCTTCAAAGCCTGTCTGCGGTCCCTCCTTCCACTAGGCCTCCACTGACCAGACCACTGCTGCCCGTGTACCCCTGGAACCTATTTTACAGTGCCTACAGCCAGCCCATTTTATTATGTTAGGCCTTCGAAGCCTGTCTGCGGTCCCTCCTTCCACTAGGCCTCCACTGACCAGACCACTGCTGCCCGTGTACCCCTGGAACCTATTTTACAGTGCCTACAGCCAGCCCATTTTATTGTGTTAGGCCTTCGAAGCCTGTCTGCAGTCCGTCCTTCCACTAGGCCTCCACTGACCAGACCACTGCTGCCCGTGTACCCCTGGAACCTATTTTACAGTGCCTACAGCCAGCCCATTTTATTATGTTAGGCCTTCGAAGCCTGTCTGCGGTCCCTCCTTCCACTAGGCCCCCACTGACCAGACCACTGCTGCCCGTGTACCCTTGGAAACAATTATAAAGTGCCTACAGCCAGCCCATTTTATTGTGTTAGGCCTTCGAAGCCTGTCTGCGGTCCCTCCTTCCACTAGGCCTCCACTGACCAGACCACTGCTGCCCGTGTACCCCTGGAAACAATTATAAAGTGCCTACAGCCAGCCCATTTTATTATGTTAGGCCTTCAAAGCCTGTCTGCGGTCCCTCCTTCCACTAGGCCTCCACTGACCAGACCACTGCTGCCCGTGTACCCCTGGAACCTAATTTACAGTGCATAGAGCCTATTTTTTTATTTTTTTTAATATTAATAAAGCCATGATGGACTACGCTGTACCAGGCTATGAGCTACCCAGTTGACAATTCTTTTGCGAGAAAAGCCATCCCACCCCTCCACCAGCATGTTAAAGACCGCATTGTCCTTGCATTCTGTCAGTCTGTGAGTCCAAAGGTACACCTGACAACAGACACATGGACCTGTAGGCATGGCCACGGAAGGTTACGTGTCCTTTGTGGCGCAATGGGTTAATGTATTGGATGCATGGTCCACACAGGGGACAGCCTGCTAAGTCTGTCTGCAGTCCCTAATTCAAGTTGTCCTCAACTGAATACAGCTGAGCTTCTACCTTCTGGCTCTGATTAACTGCTGTTTTTTAAAAATTGGTGGTTCCGGCCTACTAACGGTTTCTGCCCCTCCCTGGTGTTGCCCTCAACTGAATAAAGCTGAGCTTCTACCTTCTGGCTCTGATTAACTGCTGTTTTTTAAAAAATTGGTGGTTCCGGCCTACTAACGGTGTCTGCCCCTGCCTGGTGTTGTCCTCAACTGAATAAAGCTGAGCTTCTACCTTCTGGCTCTGATTAACTGCTGTTTTTTTAAAAATTGGTGGTTCTGGCCTACTAACGGTGTCTGCCCCTCCCTGGTGTTGTCCTCAACTGAATAAAGCTGAGCTTCTACCTTCTTGCTCTGATTAACTGCTGTTTTTTTAAAAATTGGTGGTTCCGGCCTACTAACGGAGTCTGCCCCTGCCTGGTGTTGTCCTCAACTGAATAAAGCTGAGCTTCTACCTTCTGGCTCTGATTAACTGCTGTTTTTTTAAAAATTGGTGGTTCCGGCCTACTAACGGTGTCTGCCCCTCCCTGGTGTTGTCCTCAACTGAAGAAAGCTGAGCTTCTACCTTCTGGCTCTGATTAACTGCTGTTTTTTTTTAAATTGGTGGTTCCGGCCTACTAACGGTGTCTGCCCCTGCCTGGTGTTGTCCTCAACTGAATAAAGCTGAGCTTCTACCTTCTGGCTCTGATTAACTGCTGTTTTTTTAAAAATTGGTGGTTCCGGCCTACTAACAGTGTCTGCCCCTCCCTGGTGTTGTCCTCAACTGAAGAAAGCTGAGCTTCTACCTTCTGGCTCTGATTAAGTTTTTTTTTTTTTTTTTTAAATTGCTGGATGGGGCCTAATACCTCTGTTTGCTGCTCCCTGGTGTTTGTCCTCATCTGAATAAAGCTGAGCTTCTACCTTCTGGCTCTGATTAACTGCTGTTTTTTTTAAAATTGGTGGTTCCGGCCTACTAACGGTGTCTGCCCCTGCCTGGTGTTGTCCTCAACTGAATAAAGCTGAGCTTCTACCTTCTGGCTCTGATTAACTGCTGTTTTTTTAAAAATTGGTGGTTCCGGCCTACTAACGGTGTCTGCCCCTGCCTGGTGTTGTCCTCAACTGAATAAAGCTGAGCTTCTACCTTCTGGCTTTCGGCCTATACTATCAGATATTAAACTGCATTTGGCCTACTAGTGTGGTTTGGCCCTTGAAACAGTGTCTGCTGCTCTTGGGTTTGCTACTCCACTGAACAAAGCAATGCCGCCTGTTTAGTCCTGTTACCAATTTTGAACTGCATTTAGCCTACTTTATTCTTTGGCCCTATATCTGTTTCCTCTTCATCCTGCCCATTGCCCAGCCACTGCTAGATGAGTCTGCTGGTACATTGACCTAGACCACTACATTCCCCTTGCACTCTACACAGCCAGAATCTGACCCTGCTGAAAGTCAGGTTCCCCTTCCCGCATGTTATACCACCTTACACAGGGACAAAGAGGAAGGTGCAGATGAAAGTGCAGGTTCCTTCATCAGGTGGGGGGGGCATACTCGTTGGCAACGTGACTGGCACAGGGCCCCTCAGAGTACGCAAAAGTGTCGCTGCTGGTGGGAGGCGCCCCCGCCATGCAAACACACCGCCGTACTTTGAGGGGCCCTGTGCCAGTGCCAATGCGAACGAGTGGGCCCCCCTGCTTGCTCAGGATCACAGCACTTGCAACGTTGAAATACTTACCTCTCCCTGCTCCACCGCCGTGACGTAGTCCGCGTTTCCTGGGCCCACGAAAAACTTGAGCCAGCCCTACTCCCCCCACAACTTTTGCCAAATGACCCCCAATTTCCAATGCCCAACTATTATTATAAAGTTAATTAAGATTGACAAGCTTCAGAAACAAGAATGGATGTTTTTGGCATTAAAATGGGCACTGTAGGTGTTTTCCTGGCCTCCACTCACTGCCGACTATGCTTCCCCATTGACTTGCATTGGGTTTCGTGTTTCGGTCGATCCTCGACTTTCAGCGATAATCGGCCGACTGCACTCGACTCGACTCTGGACAAAGTCAGGTTTCACAAAACCCGACTCGATCTTAAAAAAATGAAAGTCGCTCAACCCTATCGGCGACTTCTGAAAATTGCCGACCCGTTTCGCTCAACCCTAACCATTAGTACTGTACAGCCTAAGTTTCTCCTGTCTGTGACCCTGATTTGCTCATTGTCATCTTTCTCTCTCATGGCATTTGTGGATTCAGGCGCTGCCCTGAACTTAATGCACTTAGAATTTGCCAGGCACTGTGGTTTTTCTTTGCAGCCTTTGCTGAGCCCTATTCCTTTGAGGGGTATTGATGCTACACTGTTGGCCAAGAATAAACCTCAGTATTGGACTCAGCTGACTATGTGCATGGCTCCAGCACATCAGGAAGATTGTCGTTTTCTGGTGTTGCATAATTTTTATGATGTTGTTGATCTGGGTTTTCCATGGTTACAAGTACACAATCCAGTGTTGGATTGGAAATCAATGTCTGTGACTAGTTGGGGTAGTCAAGGGGTACATAGTGACGTTCCTTTGATGTCAATTTCCTGTTCCCGCTCTTCTGATGTTCCTGAACTTTTGTCAGATTTCCAGGATGTATTCGATGAGCCCAAGTCCAGTTCCCTTCCTCCACATAGGGACTGTGATTGTGCTATTGACTTGATTCCAGGCTCTAAGTTCCCTAAGGGCCGACTTTTCAACCTGTCTGTGCCAGAACATACCGCTATGCGGAGCTATGTTATGGAGTCCTTGGAGAAGAGGCATATTCGGCCGTCTTCGTCACCATTGGGAGCGGGATTCTTTTTTGTTGCCAAGAAAGATGGCTCCTTGAGACCCTGTATTGATTATCGCCTTCTTAATAAGATCACGGTCAAATTCCAATACCCTTTACCTTTGCTCTCTGATTTGTTTGCTCGGATTAAGGGGGCTAGTTGGTTTACCAAGATTGACCTTTGAGGGGCATATACTCTTGTTCGTATTAAACAGGGTGACGAATGGAAAACTGCATTTAATACGCCCGAAGGCCATTTTGAATACCTGGTGATGCCTTTCGGGCTTTCTAATGCTCCTTCTGTATTTCATGTAAGAATAAGGACCGTATGCACTATCGAGTGAGGGTGCTCGGGTAGGATCCCACACCATATAGCAATAAAATAAACCCGGCACTCAACTTAAAGTGAACCTCATGGGATTTAATGAAGCATGATGCTTCATTAATTCCCATGAGGTTCACCTTCTGTATTTCAGTCCTTCATGCATGACATTTTCCGTAATTATCTTGATAAATTCTTGATTGTGTATTTGGATGATATTTTGATTTTTTCCAATGATTGGGAGTCTCATGTGAAGCAGGTTAGGAGGGTATTCCAGATCCTTCGTGATAATGCTCTATTTGTGAAGGGGTCTAAGTGCCTATTTGGAGTTCAGAAGGTCTCTTTTTTGGGGTTTATTTTTTCTCCTTCGTCTATAGAAATGGATCCTGTTAAGGTCCAAGCCATTCATGACTGGATTCAACCCACATCTGTGAAGAGCCTTCAGAAATTTTTGGGCTTTGCTAATTTTTATCGCCGTTTCATTGCCAACTTCTCTAGTGTGGTTAAGCCCCTGACCGATTTGACGAAGAAAGGCGCTGATGTGACTAATTGGTCCTCTGAGGCTGTTGAGGCCTTTCAGGAGCTTAAGCGCCGATTTACTTCTGCCCCTGTCTTGCGTCAGCCGGATGTGTCTCTTCCTTTTCAGGTTGAGGTTGACGCTTCTGAGATTGGGGCAGGGGCCGTTTTGTCACAGAGGAATTCTGATGGTTCCTTGATGAAACCAAGTGCCTTCTTTTCCCGAAAGTTTTCGCCTGCCGAACGCAATTATGATGTCGGCAATCGGGAGTTGTTGGCTATGAAGTGGGCATTTGAGGAGTGGCGACATTGGCTTGAGGGAGCCAAGCACCGCGTTGTGGTCTTGACCGATCATAAGAATTTGATTTACTTTGAGTCGGCCAAGCGGCTGAACCCTAGACAGGCTCGATGGTCCCTGTTTTTCTCCCATTTCGATTTTGTGGTTTCATATCTTCCGGGATCTAAGAATGTTAAAGAGGATGCCCTCTCTCGGAGTTTTTTGCCTGATTCTCCTGGAGTTCTTGGGCCGGTTGGCATTCTTAGGGAAGGGGTGATTCTTTCTGCCATCTCCCCTGATTTACGGCGGGTGCTTCAGGAATTTCAGGCTAATAAACCTGACCGCTGTCCTGTGGGGAAGCTGTTTGTTCCTGATAGATGGACAAGTAAGGTAATTTCTGAGGTCCATTGTTTGGTGTTGGCCGGTCATCCTGGGATTTTTGGTACTAGAGATTTGGTGGCTAGGTCCTTTTGGTGGCCTTCCTTGTTGCGGGATGTGCGTTCTTTTGTGCAGTCCTGTGGGACTTGTGCCTGGGCTAAGCCTTGCTGTTCCCGCGCTAGTGGGTTGCTTTTGCCTTTGCCTGTCTCTGAGAGGCCCTGGACGCATATTTCCATGGATTTTATTTCGGATCTTCCTGTGTCCCAGAGGATGTCTGTTATCTGGGTGGTTTGTGACCGGTTCTCTAAAATGGTCCATTTGGTACCTTTGCCTAAATTGCCTTCCTCCTCTGATTTGGTTCCATTGTTTTTTCAGCATGTGGTTCGTTTACATGGTATTCCGGAAAATATTGTGGCTGACAGAGGTTCCCAGTTTGTTTCCAGGTTTTGGCTGGCCTTTTGTGCTAGGATGGGCATTCATTTGTCTTTTTCTTCGGCATTCCATCCTCAGACAAATGGCCAAACTGAGCGAACTAATCAAACCTTGGAAACCTATTTGAGATGCTTTGTGTCTGCTGATCAGGATGATTGGGTGGCTTTCTTGCCGTTGGCCGAGTTTGCCCTTAATAATCGGGCCAGTTCGGCTACTTTGGTTTCGCCTTTTTTTTGTAATTTTGGTTTCCATCCTCGTTTTTCTTCAGGGCAGGTTGAGCCTTCTGATTGTCCTGGTGTAGATTCTGTGATGGACAGGTTACAGCAGATTTGGACTCATGTGGTAGACAATTTGATGTTGTCTCAGGAAAAGGCTCAGCGTTTTGCTAACCGCCGTTGGTGTGTTGGTCCTCGGCTTCGTGTGGGGGATTTAGTCTGGTTATCTTCTCGTCATGTTCCTATGAAGGTTTCTTCCCCTAAGTTCAAGCCTCGGTTTATTGGTCCTTATAAGATCTCTGAGATTATCGATCCAGTGTCTTTTCATTTGGCCCTTCCAGCCTCTTTTGCCATCCACAATGTTTTCTATAGATCTTTGTTGCGGAGATATGTGGTACCCGTTGTTCCCTCTGTTGATCCTCCTGTCCCGGTGTTGGTTGAGGGGGAGTTGGAATATGTGATTGAGAAAATTTTGGATTCTCGTTTTTCGAGGCGGAGGCTTCAGTATCTTGTTAAGTGGAAGGGTTATGGCCAGAAGGATAATTCTTGGGTGGTTGCCTCCGATGTCCATGCTGCCGATTTGGTTCGTGCTTTTCACTTGGCTCGTCCTGATCGGCCTGGGGGCTCTGGTGAGGGTTCGGTGACTCCTCCTCAAGGGGGGGTGCTGTTGTGAATTCCGCTCTTGGGCTCCCTTTGGTGGTTGTAAGTAGCACTTTTGTGAATTCTGCTCTTGGGCTCCCTCCTGTGGTTTTGAGTGGTATAGCTGCTTCTTGGATTTAGCATTAGCAGCTGCTTCCACTGATCGTCTTTCTGGCTCGGCTATTTTAGTCTGGCTTTATCCCTCAATCAATGCCAGTTGTCAATTGTTCCTGCTTGGAGCCACTGCTCTTTGGATTTCCCTGACACTCTGTCCAGTTCAGCAAAGATAAGTCCTTGCTTGTCCTTTTGCAGTCCACTTGTTGTGGACTTTATTGTTCAGCACATTCTATGTTTTGCTCATTTGTCCAGCTTATCAATATGGATCTATTCAGCTAAGCTGGAAGCTCTGGGCTGCAGATTTTGCCCTCCACACCTTTAGTCAGGTGTGGAGATTTTTGCATATCTCTGCGGTGGACTTTTTCTAGTTTTTATTACTGACCGCACAGTGTTCTTTTCTTACTGTCTATCAAGCTAGAAGTGGCCTCCTTTGCTAAATCTTGTTTCATACTACGTATGTCATTTCCTTCTCCTCTCGCGGTCAGTATTTGTGGGGGGCTGTCCTATCCTTTGGGGATTTTCTCTGAGGCAAGATAGCTTTCCTGTTTCTACCTTTAGGGGTAGCTAGTTCTCCGGCTGTGATGAGGTGTCCAGGGAGTGACAGGAACATCCCACGGCTACTGCTAGTGTTGTGTTAAGATCAGGAACTGCGGTCCGTATAGTTACCACCTGCTCAGAGCTAGTCACATGTTGCTCCTAAATTACCAGTCCATAACGGTACAACTGGCCAAAAATGAGTTGAATGCATCTCAAAAGAAGGAAAAGAAAAAGAGTTCTGAGCCATTTTTTTTTCTTTAGTCTGTTTTGTCTTTTTCCTTCCTCTTAATCTCTGGGTGGATTTAGGCGCAGACATGGATGATCAGGTTTCGTTTTCTCGTGTGGATCAGCTTGCTGCAAGAGTTCAGAGTATCCAAGATTATGTTGTTCAGACTCCAGCCTTAGAGCCTAGAATTCCTACTCCAGATTTGTTTTACGGGGATAGATCTAAGTTTTTGACCTTTAAAAATAACTGCAAATTGTTTTTTGCTCTGAAACCCCGTTCCTCTGGTGACCCCACTCAGCAAGTTAAAATAGTTATTTCTCTGCTGCGTGGTGACCCTCAGGACTTGGCATTCTCCCTTGAGTCAGGGGATCCGGCATTGCTTAACATAGATGCATTTTTTCAATTGCTCGGATTATTGTATGACGAACCTAACTCTGTGGATCATGTGGAAAAAACCTTGTTGGCTCTGTGCCAGGGTCAGGCAGCGGCAGAATTATACTGCCAGAAATTTAGAAAATGGTCTGTGCTCACTAAATGGAATGAGGATGCTCTGGCAGCAATTTTCAGAAAGGGTCTTTCTGAAGCCCTTAAAGGTGTTATGGTGGGGTTCCCCACGCCTGTTGGTCTGAGCGAATCTATGTCTCTAGCCATTCAGATCGATCGGCGCCTGCGCAAGCGCAAAGTGGTGCACCATATGGCAGCATCCTCTGAACAGAGTCCTGAGCCTATGCAATGTGGTAGGATTCTGACTAGAGCGGAACAGAGGGGATACAGACGTCAGAATGGGCTGTGTTTTTACTGTGGTGATTCAGCTCATACTATCTCTGATTGCCCTAGGCGTATTAAGAGGGTCGCTAGATCTGTTACCATTAGTACTGTAAGCCTAAGTTTCTCCTGTCTGTGACCCTGATTTGCTCATTGTCATCTTACTCTGTCATGGCATTTGTGGATTCAGACGCTGCCCTGAACTTAATGGACTTAGAATTTGCCAGGCGCTGTGGTTTTTCTTTGCAGCCTTTGCAGAGCCCTATTCCTTTGAGGGGTATTGATGCTACACCGTTGGCCAAGAATAAACCTCAGTATAGGACTCAGCTGACTATGTGCATGGCTCCAGCACATCAGGAAGATTGTCGTTTTCTGGTGTTGCATAATTTACATGATGTTGTTGTACTGGGTTTTCCATGGTTACAAGTACACAATCCAGTGTTGGATTGGAAATCGATGTCTGTGACTAGTTGGGATTGTCAAGGGGTACATAGTGATGTTCCTTTGATGTCAATTTCCTCTTCCCCCTCTTCAGATGTTCCTGAATTTTTGTCAGATTTCCAGGATGTATTCGATGAGCCCAAGTCCAGTTCCCTTCCTCCACATAGGGACTGTGATTGTGCTATTGACTTGATTCCAGGCTCTAAGTTCCCTAAGGGCCGACTTTTCAACCTGTCTGTGCCAGAATATACCGCTATGCGGAGCTATGTTAAGGAGTCCTTGGAGAAGGGGCATATTCAGCCATCTTCGTCACCATTGGGAGCGGGATTCTTTTTTGTTGCCAAGAAAGATGGCTCCTTGAGACCCTGTATTGATTATCGCCTTCTTAATAAGATCACGGTCAAATTCCAATACCCTTTACCTTTGCTCTCTGGTTTGTTTGCTCGGATAAAGGGGGCTAGTTGGTTTACCAAGATTGACCTTCGAGGGGCATATAATCTTGTTCGTATTAAACAGGGTGACGAATGGAAAACTGCATTTAATACGCTCGAAGGTTATTTTGAATACCTGGTGATGCCTTTCGGGCTTTCTAATGCTCCTTCTGTATTTCAGTCCTTCATGCATGACATTTTCCGCAATTATCTTGATAAATTCTTGATTGTGTATTTGGATGATAGTTTGATTTTTTCCAATGATTGGGAGTCTCATGTGAAGCAGGTTAGGAGGGTATTCCGGATCCTTCGTGATAATGCTCTATTTGTGAAGGGGTCTAAGTGCCTATTTGGAGTTCAGAAGGTCTCTTTTTTGGGGTTTATTTTTTCTCCTTCGTCTATAGAAATAGATCCTGTTAAGGTCCAAGCCATTCATGACTGGATTCAACCCACATCTGTGAAGAGCCTTCAGAAATTTTTGGGCTTTGCTAATTTTTATCGCCGTTTCATTGCCAACTTCTCTAGTGTGGTTAAGCCCCTGACTGATTTGACGAAGAAAGGCGCTGATGTGACTAATTGGTCCTCTGAGGCTGTTGAGGCCTTTCAGGAGCTTAAGCGCCGATTTACTTCTGCCCCTGTCTTGCATCAGCCGGATGTGTCTCTTCCTTTTCAGGTTGAGGTTGACCCTTCTGAGATTGGGGCAGGGGCCGTTTTGTCACAGAGGAATTCTGATGGTTCCTTGATGAAACCATGTGCCTTCTTTTCCCGAAAGTTTTCGCCTGCCGAACGCAATTATGATGTCGGCAATCGGGAGTTGTTGGCTATGAAGTGGGCATTTGAGGAGTGGCGACATTGGCTCGAGGGAGCCAAGCACCGCATTGTGGTCTTGACCGATCATAAGAATTTGATTTACCTCGAGTCGGTCAAGCGGCTGAACCCTAGACAGGCTCGATGGTCCCTGTTTTTCTCCCGTTTCGATTTTGTGGTTTCATATCTTCCGGGATCTAAGAATGTTAAAGCGGATGCCCTCTCTAGGAGTTTTTTGCCTGATTCTCCTGGAGTTCTTGGGCCGGTTGGCATTCTTAGGGAAGGGGTGATTCTTTCTGCCATCTCCCCTGATTTACGGCGGGTGCTTCAGGAATTTCAGGCTGATAAACCTGACCGCTGTCCTGTGGGGAAGCTGTTTGTTCCTGATAGATGGACAAGTAAGGTAATTTCTGAGGTCCATTGTTCGGTGTTGGCCGGTCATCCTGGGATTTTTGGTACCAGAGATTTGGTGGCTAGGTCCTTTTGGTGGCCTTCCTTGTCGCGGGATGTGCGTTCTTTTGTGCAGTCCTGTGGGACTTGTGCCTGGGCTAAGCCTTGCTGTTCCCGCGCTAGTGGGTTGCTTTTGCCTTTGCCTGTCCCTGAGAGGCCCTGGACGCATATTTCCATGGATTTTATTTCGGATCTTCCTGTGTCCCAGAGGATGTCTGTTATCTGGGTGGTTTGTGACCGGTTCTCTAAAATGGTCCATTTGGTACCTTTGCCTAAATTGCCTTCCTCCTCTGATTTGGTTCCATTGTTTTTTCAGCATGTGGTTCGTTTACCTGGCATTCCGGAAAATATTGTGTCTGACAGAGGTTCCAAGTTTGTTTCCAGGTTTTGGCGGGCCTTTTGTGCTAGGATGGGCATTAATTTGTCTTTTTCTTCGGCGTTCCATCCTCAGACAAATGGCCAAACTGAGCGAACTAATCAAACCTTGGAAACCTATTTGAGATGCTTTGTGTCTGCTGATCAGGATGATTGGGTGGCTTTCTTGCCGTTGGCCGAGTTTGCCCTTAATAATCGGGCCAGTTCGGCTACTTTGGTTTTGCCTTTTTTTTGTAATTTTGGTTTCCATCCTCATTTTTCTTCAGGGCAGGTTGAGCCTTCTGATTGTCCTGGTGTAGATTCTGTGATGGACAGGTTACAGCATATTTGGACTCTCGTGGTAGACAATTTGACGTTGTCTCAGGAAAAGGCTCAGCGTTTTGCTAACCGCCATCGGTGTGTTGGTCCTCGGGGATTTAGTCTGGTTATCTTCTCGTCATGTTCCTATGAAGGTTTCTTCCCCTAAGTTCAAGCCTCGGTTTATTGGTCCTTATAAGATCTCTGAGATAATCAATCCAGTGTCTTTTCGTTTGGCCCTTTCAGCCTCTTTTGCCATCCACAATGTTTTCCATAGATCTTTGTTGCGGAGATATGTGGTACCCGTTGTTCCCTCTGTTCATCCTCCTGCCCCGGTGTTGGTTGAGGGGGAGTTGGAATATGTGGTTGAGAAAATTTTGGATTCTCATTTTTCGAGGCGTAGGCTTCAGTATCTTGTTAAGTGGAAGGGTTACGGCCAGGAGGATAATTCTTGGGTGGTTGCCTCCGATGTCCATGCTGCCGATTTGGTTCGTGCTTTTCACTTGGCTCGTCCTGATCGGCCTGGGGGCTCTGGTGAGGGTTCAGTGACCCCTCCTCAAGGGGGTTACTGTTGTGAATTCCGCTCTTAGGCTCCCTCCGGTGGTTGTAAGTAGCACTTTTGTGAATTCTGCTCTTGGGCTCCCTCCTGTGGTTTTGAGTGGTATAGCTGCTTCTTGGATTTAGCATTAGCAGCTGCTTCCACTGATCGTCTTTCTGGCTCGGCTATTTTAGTCTGGCTTTATCCCTCAATCAATGCCAGTTGTCAATTGTTCCTGCTTGGAGCCACTGCTCTTTGGATTTCCCTGACACTCTGTCCAGTTCAGCAAAGATAAGTCCTTGCTTGTCCTTTTGCAGTCCACTTGTTGTGGACTTTATTGTTCAGCACATTCTATGTTTTGCTCATTTGTCCAGCTTATCAATATGGATCTATTCAGCTAAGCTGGAAGCTCTGGGCTGCAGATTTTGCCCTCCACACCTTTAGTCAGGTGTGGAGATTTTTGCATATCTCTGTGGTGGACTTTTTCTAGTTTTTATTACTGACCGCACAGTGTTCTTTTCTTACTGTCTATCTAGCTAGAAGTGGCCTCCTTTGCTAAATCTTGTTTCATACTACGTATGTCATTTCCTTCTCCTCTCGCGGTCAGTATTTGTGGGGGGCTGTCCTATCCTTTGGGGATTTTCTCTGAGGCAAGATAGCTTTCCTGTTTCTACCTTTAGGGGTAGCTAGTTCTCCGGCTGTGACGAGGTGTCCAGGGAGTGACAGGAACATCCCACGGCTACTGCTAGTGTTGTGTTAAGATCAGGAACTGTGGTCTGTATAGTTACCATCTGCTCAGAGCTAGTCACATGTCGCTCCTAAATTACCAGTCCATAACAGCCCCCATAGAATGTAATACAGCCCTTCCCCAACAGCACAGCCCCAAGAGAATGCAATACAGCCCCCCATAGAATGTAATGCAGCCAACCCCCATAGACTGTAATGCAGCCAGCCCCCATAGAATGTAATAAAGCCCCCCAATATAATGTAATACAGCAATGTAATGCAGCCTGCTCCCATAGAATGTAATGCAACCAGGCCCAATTGTTATGACCCCAATGGCGAGGGTCTCAGAGGAACGTGGAAGTCTGCAGAATACAAAAATCCAGCTCATAGGGCAGTGGTAACTGGGTTGACCATATATCTACTCCTAACGCCAACACTAGAAGTAGCCGGGGATCATTCCTACGTTGATTCTAGATGACACGCGCCAGCCGGAGAATCTAGCTACCCCTAGTAGAGGAAAACAAAGACCTTTCTTGCCTCCAGAGAAGGGGACCCCAAAGCTGGATAGAAGCCCCCCACAAATAATGACGGTGAGGTAAGAGGAAATGACAAACACAGAAATGAACCAGGTTTAGCACAGAGAGGCCCGCTTACTGATAGCAGAACAAAGAAAGGTAACTTATATGGTCAACAAAAACCCCATCAAAATCCACACTGGAAATTCATGAACCCCCGAACCGTCTAACGGTCCGGGGGGAGAACACCAGCCCCCCTAGAGCTTCCAGCAAAGGTCAGGATATAGATTTGGAACAAGCTGGACAAAAATACAAAACCAAAACAAATAGCAAAAAGCAAAAGGCAGACTTAGCTGATACAACTGGAACCAGGATCAGTAGACAAGAGCACAGCAGACTAGCTCTGATAACTACGTTGCCAGGCATTGAACTGAAGGTCCAGGGAGCTTATATAGCAACACCCCTAACTAACGACCCAGGTGCGGATAAAAGGAATGACAGAAAAACCAGAGTCAAAAAACTAGTAACCACTAGAGGGAGCAAAAAGCAAATTCACAACAGTACCCCCCCCTTAGTGAGGGGTCACCGAACCCTCACCACGACCACCAGGGCGATCAGGATGAGCGGCATGAAAGGCACGAACTAAATCGGCCGCATGAACATCAGAGGCGACCACCCAGGAATTATCCTCCTGACCATAGCCCTTCCACTTGACCAGGTACTGAAGCCTCCGCCTGGAGAGGCGAGAATCCAAGATCTTCTCCACCACGTACTCCAACTCACCCTCAACCAACACCGGAGCAGGAGGCTCAGCAGAAGGAACTACAGGCACAATGTACCGCCGCAACAAGGACCTATGAAATACATTGTGAATAGCAAACGACACAGGAAGATCCAGACGAAAAGATACAGGATTAAGGATTTCCAATATCTTGTAAGGCACAATAAAACGAGGTTTAAATTTGTGAGAGGAGACCTTCATAGGAACAAAGCGGGAAGAAAGCCATACCAAATCCCCAACGCGTAGTCGGGGACCCACACCGCGACGGCGGTTGACAAAGCGCTGAGCCTTCTCCTGTGACAACTTCAAGTTGTCTACCACATGATTCCAGATCTGCTGCAACCTATCCACCACAGAATCCACCCCAGGACAGTCAGAAGGCTCCACATGACCCGAAGAAAAGCGAGGATGGAAACCAGAGTTGCAGAAAAAAGGCGAAACCAAGGTGGCGGAACTAGCCCGATTATTAAGGGCAAACTCAGCCAACGGCAAGAATGTCACCCAATCGTCCTGATCAGCAGAGACAAAACACCTCAAATAAGCCTCCAAAGTCTGATTGGTTCGCTCCGTCTGTCCATTAGTCTGAGGATGGAAAGCAGACGAAAACGACAAATCAATGCCCATCCTACTACAAAAGGATCGCCAGAACCTGGAAACGAACTGGGATCCTCTGTCTGACACAATATTCTCAGGGATGCCGTGCAAACGAACCACGTTCTGGAAAAACACAGGAACCAGATCGGAAGAGGAAGGCAGCTTAGGCAAAGGAACCAAATGGACCATCTTGGAGAAGCGATCACATATCACCCAGATAACGGACATGCCCTGAGATAGCGGAAGATCAGAAATGAAATCCATGGAGATATGTGTCCAAGGTCTCTTCGGGACAGGCAAGGGCAAGAGCAAACCGCTGGCACGAGAACAGCAAGGCTTAGCTCGAGCACAAGTCCCACAGGACTGCACAAATGACCGCACATCCCTTGACAAGGAAGGCCACCAAAAGGACCTGGCCACCAGATCTCTGGTGCCAAAAATTCCCGGGTGACCTGCCAACACCGAGGAATGAACCTCGGAAATGACTCTGCTGGTCCACTTATCCGGGACAAACAGTCTGTCAGGTGGACAAGACTCAGGCCTATCAGCCTGAAATCTCTGCAACACACGTCGCAGATCCGGAGAAATAGCTGACAAGATAACTCCATCTTTAAGAATACCAACAGGATCAGTGACTCCAGGAGCATCAGGCACAAAGCTCCTAGAAAGAGCATCGGCCTTCACATTCTTTGAACCTGGTAAATACGAGACAACAAAATCAAAGCGGGAGAAAAACAATGACCAGCGGGCCTGTCTCGGATTAAGGCGTTTAGCAGACTCGAGATACATCAGATTTTTGTGATCAGTCAAGACCACCACACGATGCTTAGCACCCTCGAGCCAATGACGCCACTCCTCAAATGCCCATTTCATGGCCAACAACTCCCGATTGCCCACATCATAATTTCGCTCGGCAGGCGAAAACTTCCTAGAGAAAAAGGCACAAGGTTTCATAACAGAGCAACCAGGGCCTCTCTGCGACAAAACGGCCCCTGCCCCAATCTCCGAAGCATCCACCTCAACCTGAAAGGGAAGTGAGACGTCAGGCTGGCACAAAACAGGCGCCGAAGTAAACCGGCGTTTCAACTCCTGGAAAGCCTCCACGGCAGCAGGAGCCCAGTTAGCTACATCGGAGCCCTTCTTGGTCATATCCGTCAAAGGTTTCACAATGCTAGAAAAATTAGCAATAAAACGACGGTAGAAGTTAGCGAAGCCCAAGAACTTCTGAAGACTCTTAACTGACGAGGGCTGAGTCCAATCAAGAATAGCTCGGACCTTGACTGGGTCCATCTCCACAGCAGAAGGGGAAAAAATGAACCCCAAAAAGGGAACCTTCTGTACACCAAAGAGACACTTTGAGCCCTTGACAAACAAAGAATTTTCACGCAAAATTTTAAAGACCAACCTGACCTGCTCCACATGCGAATCCCAATTATCAGAAAAAACCAAAATATCATCCAGATAAACAATCAAAAATTTATCCAGATACTTCCGGAAAATGTCATGCATAAAGGACTGAAAAACTGAAGGCGCATTGGAGAGCCCAAAAGGCATCACTAAGTACTCAAAATGACCTTCGGGCGTATTGAATGCGGTTTTCCATTCATCACCTTGCTTAATGCGCACAAGGTTGTACGCACCACGAAGGTCTATCTTGGTGAACCACTTGGCACCCTTAATCCGGGCAAACAAGTCAGACAACAGCGGTAAAGGATACTGAAATTTGACAGTGATCTTATTCAAAAGCCGATAATCAATACAAGGTCTCAAAGATCCGTCCTTTTTTGCCACAAAAAAGAATCCCGCACCAAGAGGGGAAGAAGACGGACGAATATGTCCTTTTTCCAGAGACTCCTTGATATATGAACGCATAGCGGTATGTTCAGGTACCGACAGATTAAACAGTCTTCCCTTAGGAAATTTACTGCCCGGGATCAAATCTATAGCACAGTCACAGTCCCTATGAGGAGGCAGTGCACTGGACTCAGACTCACTGAAGACATCCTGATAATCAGACAAATACTCCGGAACTTCCGAAGGCGTAGAAGAAGCAATAGACACAGGCAGGGAATCCTCATGAATACCACGACAGCCCCAACTTGAGACTGACATAGCCTTCCAGTCCAGGACTGGATTATGGGTCTGTAACCATGGCAGCCCTAAAACAACCAAATCATGCATTTTATGTAAAACCAGGAAACGTATCACCTCGCGGTGTTCAGGAGTCATGCACATGGTAACCTGTGTCCAATACTGCGGTTTATTTGCTGCCAATGGTGTAGCATCAATACCCCTAAGAGGAATAGGATTTTCTAATGGTTCAAGAGTAAAACCACAGCGCTTAGCAAATGAGAGATCCATGAGACTCAGGGCAGCACCTGAATCTACAAACGCCATGACAGGATAAGATGACAGTGAGCAAATCAAAGTTACAGACAGAATAAATTTAGGTTGCAAATTACCAACGGTGACAGGACTAACAACCTTAGCTATACGTTTAGAGCATGCTGAGATAACATGTGTAGAATCACCACAGTAGTAGCACAAGCCATTCTGGCGTCTATGAATTTTCCGCTCATTTCTAGTCAGGATTCTATCACATTGCATTAAATCAGGTGTCTGTTCAGACAACACCATGAGGGAATTTGCGGTTTTTCTATCACATTGCACCGAATTAGGTGTCTGTTCAGACAACACCATGAGGGAATTTGCGGTTTTGCGCTCCCGCAACCGCCGGTCAATTTGAATAGCCAGTGCCATAGTATCATTCAGACCTGTGGGAATGGGAAAACCCACCATAACATTCTTAATGGCTTCAGAAAGGCCATTTCTAAAATTAGCGGCCAGTGCACACTCGTTCCAATGTGTCAGCACGGACCATTTCCAAAATTTTTGGCAATACACTTCAGCCTCGTCCTGCCCCTGAGACATAGCCAGCAAGGCCTTTTCTGCCTGAATCTCAAGATTGGGTTCCTCATAAAGTAAACCGAGCGCCAGAAAAAACGCATCAAGATCAGCCAATGCCGGATCTCCTGGCGCCAGCGAAAAAGCCCAATCCTGAGGGTCGCCCCGTAAGAACGAAATAACAATTTTTACTTGCTGAGCAGAATCTCCAGATGAACAGGGTCTCAGGGACAAAAACAATTTACAATTATTCACGAAATTCCTAAACTTAAACCTGTCTCCGGAAAACAGTTCAGGAATCGGTATTTTAGGTTCTGACCTAGGATTTCTGATAACATAGTCTTGTATGCCCTGCACACGAGTAGCCAGCTGGTCCACACTTGTAATCAAGGTCTGGACATTCATGTCTGCAGCAAGCATAGCCACTCTGAGGTAAAGGGGAAGGAGAAAAAAAAAAACTCAGAATCTTCTTTCTTATAATCCCTCTTCTGCAATGCATTAAACATTTAATACTGGCCTGGCAAACTGTTATGACCCCAATGGCGAGGGTCTCAGAGGAACGTGGAAGTCTGCAGAATACAAAAATCCAGCTCATAGGGCAGTGGTAACTGGGTTGACCATATATCTACTCCTAACGCCAACACTAGAAGTAGCCGGGGATCATTCCTACGTTGATTCTAGATGACACGCGCCAGCCGGAGAATCTAGCTACCCCTAGTAGAGGAAAACAAAGACCTTTCTTGCCTCCAGAGAAGGGGACCCCAAAGCTGGATAGAAGCCCCCCACAAATAATGACGGTGAGGTAAGAGGAAATGACAAACACAGAAATGAACCAGGTTTAGCACAGAGAGGCCCGCTTACTGATAGCAGAACAAAGAAAGGTAACTTATATGGTCAACAAAAACCCCATCAAAATCCACACTGGAAATTCATGAACCCCCGAACCGTCTAACGGTTCGGGGGGAGAACACCAGCCCCCCTAGAGCTTCCAGCAAAGGTCAGGATATAGATTTGGAACAAGCTGGACAAAAATACAAAACCAAAACAAATAGCAAAAAGCAAAAGGCAGACTTAGCTGATACAACTGGAACCAGGATCAGTAGACAAGAGCACAGCAGACTAGCTCTGATAACTACGTTGCCAGGCATTGAACTGAAGGTCCAGGGAGCTTATATAGCAACACCCCTAACTAACGACCCAGGTGCGGATAAAAGGAATGACAGAAAAACCAGAGTCAAAAAACTAGTAACCACTAGAGGGAGCAAAAAGCAAATTCACAACACCAATAGAATGTAATGCAGTCAGCCCCATAGAATGTAATGCAGCCAGCCCCCATAGAATGTAATGCAGCCAGCCCCCATAGAATGCAATGCAGCCAGCCCCCATAGAATGTAATGCAGCCAGCCCCCATAGAAAGTAATGCAGCTAGCCCCCCATAGAATGTAATACAGCACAGCCCCCATAGAATGTAATACAGCACAGTGTTAGGGCTAGCGGAACGCACCGAGTAAATATAGATGTTTATTATTATTGGTGCGTTCGCAGCCCAGGGTCCACCGTGCAGGAGGAACCTGCTGCTAGTGAATGGTGGCACTATTTGGCGGTATAGGAAAGCTCTGTTACTTCACAGAGTAGCCATGAAAGGAAAGCACTGTGCCCTGTTAGACTCACAACAGCACAAGCTAACTGCCGAACTGATAGCAGTCAGTGGTCATGCAAGCACACAATCTCCTCACCGGAGGTGCCGGTATTCTGAGGCTTATTTCAGCCGGGTCCCTGAATACAATCACACAATCTCCTCATCAGAGGTTTCGGTATTCTAGGGGCTTATTTCAGTCGGGTCCCTGAATACAATCACATATAACCACACTGGCGCAAAGCACATAACTTTGATTGATACTAGCGCATGGCCCTGCGGTCATGCAAACCTTTTATAGCTGCAGTAAGTACAGGACCTTCCCAGAAGGACCAATGGGAGGCTGCCACAGAAGTTGAGCACCTTCAGGACTTTCCTAGAGGACCAATGGGATTAGCTGCAGTATCTAAGCATGTGACCCTTGATCTCCAATGAGAGATCTTACCCTGGGCATGCTCAGAAGGGGAAAAGCAGGACTTAGTCCCAAAAACATCTGCTCACCACTGCCCAGTACTGGCTACAATGGCAGAAGCTGGAAAGGCAGCAGTAACCCTTTGCACAGAGCCAGACCGAGCGAGATGCTGGGACCGATGTCTCCGCTGAGCAGACTCCACTGCGGCAGAAGAATGGGAGACCGCAGCGAAGATGGCCCGAGATTCCCCCTGTGCAGAGGCAGGAACCTGACCCCCAACACACAGCCCCATAGAATGTAATGCAGCCCCCCCAATTGCCCCACAATCCAGTTATCATTCACTGATATATTAAAAAAAACACTCTCCTCACCTCTCCTCGTGCCCCACGCTGCTCCCGGCTCCGGTCGCAGCAGCTGCAGTCTGCCAGGCCACGCAACTGGTGCGCGATGATATGACATCATCACCCGCAGTGTCAGCTCGAGGTATAGCGGGGAATTATGGGAGAGGGAGCGACAGTGGACAATCTCTCCTCCATCATTGCATTCAACTGTACCGGCGTCATAGACGCCGGTATAGTTGAATGTGGGGCAGGGTGGGGCGGGCGATCGGGGGGGTGAGTCGGCGCTGGCGGGAGGAAACGGCCTTGGCGCCGCTGATAGCGGCAGTGGCCCACTCCTGGCACTGGCCCCTCTGGCATTTGTCAGAAATGCCCGATGGCCAGTCTGGCCCTGTTCTCCACCACTAGATCACCAGTCAATGTTTTGGCAAAGGTGTCTATGATGCCTATAGTATATTTTTAAAATATGTACCCCCCATGGGGAAATGTTTGTCTGCCCATAGACTTAGTGTATGGGCATTACAAGTCTAGGAGACCCACTCCTTTAAATTGGGCCTAGTTTTTAATGAGGCCTTCAGCAATATCTCCTCATTCTCCAGAACTAGATCACCACGCTTAACGTGTTCTCTGATGCTACAGGCAGTACGATTTTTGCTAAGCCTGTCTATGATGTCTGTAAAAGATTTTTAAAACACGTACCCCCAGCCATTTTGCTTTTCCAGAGCCTTTGTGCAACCAGTAATTTGGAAGTCCCCTATATTTCTGTTAACATATGACAGATCTGAGTGGGGACTTGCTTATTTTGTTTATTGAGTGGAAGCTTTTATTGGAACCATTTTACATAATGTTTGGGATCACAGTTATCCGGAGCTCTACGCTGACCACTTACTGACCGCAGTTTCGTTTTTTTCAGAAGTGCATTCCTAAAAAGATAGGCTCCGCCGGATCACAGGTACTATGGTGCCCACAGTGACTACAAACCCGCTCTGACAGAACGCTAGCAGCAGGGCAGGCCAGGACCTCCAAGGCGTAGAGAGACAGTTCATGCCACGTGCCCAGCTTGGATACCCAATAATTAAAAGGCACAGAGGAATCATGGAGGACATTTGTACGATCTGCAAGGTACTCCCTCACCATCTTCCCAAACATTGCACTTCTTGTGACAGCATCCCTTGTCTCTGTGCCGTCACAATGGGAGGGTCTGAGAAAACTGTCCCAGAACTTTGCCATTGTTCCCCTACCTGAGCTGGATTGCACTTCTGTCTCTCTCGCTTGGACTCCTTGGTTGTACAGCAAGCTCTCACGTCTTCTGCCAGTGCTCTCACATGGGAATATTCTAAGTAATTCCGCTGCAAGGGCCCTCTGGTACTGCAAAATTTTAGCACACCTCTCTGCCTCTGGTAGAAGAGATTGAAAGTTCTCCTTGTAGCATGGGTCTAGAAGTGTCCCAACCAGTAATGAGTGTCACCCAAAATTTTTATAATGCGATGGTCACGTGAAACGCAGCGCAGCATAAAGTCAGCAATGCGTGCCAGACTACTAACAGGCAAGACTTCCATGTAGGGTTGAGCGAAACGGGTCGATCATTTTCAAAAGTCGCCGACTTTTGGCTAAGTCGGCGTCTCATGAAACCCGATCCGACCCCTGTGCTTGTCGGCCATGCGGTACGCGACTTTCGCGCCAAAGTCGCGTTTCAATGACGCGAAAAGCGCCATTTCTCAGCCAATGAAGGTGAACGCAGAGTGTGGGCAGCGTGATGACATAGATCCTGGTCCCCACCATCTTAGAGAAGGGCATTGCAGTGATTGGCTTGCTGTCTGCGGCGTCACAGGGGCTATAAAGGGGCGTTCCCGCCGACCGCCATCTTACTGCTGCTGATCTGAGCTTAGGGAGAGGTTGCTGCCGCTTCGTCAGAAGCAGGGAGAGCGTTAGGCAGGGTCCACTAACCACCAAACCGCTTGTGCTGTAGCGATTTCCACTGTCCAACACCACCTTCGGTGTGCAGGAACAGTGGAAGCTATTTTTTTTTTTTTTTTCCTCAGCGTTGTAGCTCATTGGGCTGCCCTAGAAGGCTCCGTGATAGCTGTATTGCTGTGTGTACGCCACTGTGCAAACCAACTGCTTTTTTCAAAGCACATATCCTCTTGTTCCTTTCTGCACAGCTATCTTTTTTGATTGTCCACACTTTTTATTTAATTTGTGCATCAGTCCACTCCTATTGCTGCCTGCCATACCTGACTTAGATTACTGCAGGGAGATAGTAATTGTAGGACAGTCCCTGTTTTTTTTTTTTTTTTGTGGGAGATTAAGATTGGCATTTCTGCTACAGTGCCATCCCTGTGTGTGCCATCTCTCACTGAGTGGGCCATAGAAAGCCTATTTATTTTTTCCGTGATTTGTGTTCTAAATTCTACCTCAACACAAAAACACTACATCAATCAGTGGTAGAAAAATATTGGCCTCAGTCAGGGCTTGTGTGCCACTGCTGTGTGTGCTATCTCTCATTCAGTGGGCTATAGAAAGCCTATTTATTTATTTATTTTTTTCCTTATTATTTGGTTTCTAAAGTCTCCCTGAAAAAAAAAAAAAAAAAAAAACAGTGGGAGAGTAATATTGCCCTTTCAGCTTGTGTGTCAGTCTTGACTCCTGGGTGTGCCACCTCTCTCTCATTCAGTGGGCCATAGAAAGCCTATTTATTTTTTTGGTTTTTTTAATATTATTTGGTTTCTAAAGTCTCCCTGAAAATAAAAAAAAAAAACTTAAAAAAACAGTGGGAGAGTAATATTGCCCTTTCAGCTTGTGTGCCAGTCTTGACTCCTGGGTGTGCCACCTCTCTCATTCAGTGGGCCATAGAAAGCCTATTTATTTTTTTTAAAAAATATTATTGGGTTTCTAAAGTCTCCCTTAAAAAACAAAAAATACATAAAAAAACAGTGGGAGAGTAATATTGCCCTTTCAGCTTGTGTGCCAGTCTTGACTCCTGGGTGTGCCACCTCTCTCATTCAGTGGGCCATAGAAAGCATTTTTTTTTTCCTTGATTTGTGTTCTAAAATCTACCTCAACACAAAAACACTACATCAATCAGTGGTAGAAAAATATTGGCCTCAGTCAGGGCTTGTGTGCCACTGCTGTGTGTGCTATCTCTCATTCAGTGGGCTATAGAAAGCCTATTTATTTATTTATTTTTTTTCTTATTATTTGGTTTCTAAAGTCTCCCTGAAAAAAAAAAAAAAAAAAAAAAACAGTGGGAGAGTAATATTGCCCTTTCAGCTTGTGTGCCAGTCTTGACTCCTGGGTGTGCCACCTCTCTCTCATTCAGTGGGCCATAGAAAGCCTATTTATTTTTTTGGTTTTTTTAATATTATTTGGTTTCTAAAGTCTCCCTGAAAATAATAAAAAAAAAACTTAAAAAAACAGTGGGAGAGTAATATTGCCCTTTCAGCTTGTGTGCCAGTCTTGACTCCTGGGTGTGCCACCTCTCTCATTCAGTGGGCCATAGAAAGCCTATTTATTTTTTTTTTTAAATATTATTGGGTTTCTAAAGTCTCCCTTAAAAAACAAAAAATACATAAAAAAACAGTGGGAGAGTAATATTGCCCTTTCAGCTTGTGTGCCAGTCTTGACTCCTGGGTGTGCCACCTCTCTCATTCAGTGGGCCATAGAAAGCCTATTTATTTTTTTTTTTAAATATTATTGGGATTCTAAAGTCTCCCTTAAAAAACAAAAAATACATAAAAAAACAGTGGGAGAGTAATATTGCCCTTTCAGCTTGTGTGCCAGTCTTGACTCCTGGGTGTGCCACCTCTCTCATTCAGTGGGCCATAGAAAGCATTTTTTTTTTTCCTTGATTTGTGTTCTAAAATCTACCTCAACACAAAAACACTACATCAATCAGTGGGAGAAAAATATTGGCCTCAGTCAGGGCTTGTGTGCCACTGCTGTGTGTGCTATCTCTCATTCAGTGGGCTATAGAAAGCCTATTTATTTATTTATTTTTTTTCTTATTATTTGGTTTCTAAAGTCTCCCTGAAAAAAAAAAAAAAAAAAAAAAACAGTGGGAGAGTAATATTGCCCTTTCAGCTTGTGTGCCAGTCTTGACTCCTGGGTGTGCCACCTCTCTCTCATTCAGTGGGCCATAGGAAGCCTATTTATTTTTTTGTTTTTTTTTAATATTATTTGGTTTCTAAAGTCTCCCTGAAAATAAGAAAAAAAAAACTTAAAAAAACAGTGGGAGAGTAATATTGCCCTTTCAGCTTGTGTGCCAGTCTTGACTCCTGGGTGTGCCACCTCTCTCATTCAGTGGGCCATAGAAAGCCTATTTATTTTTTTTTTAAATATTATTGGGTTTCTAAAGTCTCCCTTAAAAAACAAAAAATACATAAAAAAACAGTGGGAGAGTAATATTGCCCTTTCAGCTTGTGTGCCAGTCTTGACTCCTGGGTGTGCCACCTCTCTCATTCAGTGGGCCATAGAAAGCCTATTTATTTATTTTTTTTAAATATTATTGGGATTCTAAAGTCTCCCTTAAAAAACAAAAAATACATAAAAAAACAGTGGGAGAGTAATATTGCCCTTTCAGCTTGTGTGCCAGTCTTGACTCCTGGGTGTGCCACCTCTCTCATTCAGTGGGCCATAGAAAGCATTTTTTTTTTCCTTGATTTGTGTTCTAAAATCTACCTCAACACAAAAACACTACATCAATCAGTGGGAGAAAAATATTGGCCTCAGTCAGGGCTTGTGTGCCACTGCTGTGTGTGCTATCTCTCATTCAGTGGGCTATAGAAAGCCTATTTATTTATTTATTTTTTTCTTATTATTTGGTTTCTAAAGTCTCCCTGAAAAAAAAAAAAAAAAACAGTGGGAGAGTAATATTGCCCTTTCAGCTTGTGTGCCAGTCTTGACTCCTGGGTGTGCCACCTCTCTCTCATTCAGTGGGCCATAGAAAGCCTATTTATTTTTTTGTTTTTTTTAATATTATTTGGTTTCTAAAGTCTCCCTGAAAATAATAAAAAAAAAACTTTAAAAAACAGTGGCAGAGTAATATTGCCCTTTCAGCTTGTGTGCCAGTCTTGACTCCTGGGTGTGCCACCTCTCTCATTCAGTGGGCCATAGAAAGCCTATTTATTTTTTTGGTTTTTTTAATATTATTTGGTTTCTAAAGTCTCCCTGAAAATAAAAAAAAAAAAACTTAAAAAAACAGTGGGAGAGTAATATTGCCCTTTCAGCTTGTGTGCCAGTCTTGACTCCTGGGTGTGCCACCTCTCTCATTCAGTGGGCCATAGAAAGCCTATTTATTTTTTTTTTAAATATTATTGGGTTTCTAAAGTCTTCCTTAAAAAACAAAAAATACATAAAAAAACAGTGGGAGAGTAATATTGCCCTTTCAGCTTGTGTGCCAGTCTTGACTCCTGGGTGTGCCACCTCTCTCATTCAGTGGGCCATAGAAACTCTAATTATTTTTTTTTTAAAATATTATTGGGATTCTAAAGTCTCCCTTAAAAAACAAAAAATACATAAAAAAACAGTGGGAGAGTAATATTGCCCTTTCAGCTTGTGTGCCAGCCTTGACTCCTGGGTGTGCCACCTCTCTCATTCAGTGGGCCATAGAAAGCATTTTTTTTTTTCCTTGATTTGTGTTCTAAAATCTACCTCAACACAAAAACACTACATCAATCAGTGGGAGAAAAATATTGGCCTCAGTCAGGGCTTGTGTGCCACTGCTGTGTGTGCTATCTCTCATTCAGTGGGCTATAGAAAGCCTATTTATTTATTTATTTTTTTTCTTATTATTTGGTTTCTAAAGTCTCCCTGAAAAAAAAAAAAAAAAAAAAAACAGTGGGAGAGTAATATTGCCCTTTCAGCTTGTGTGCCAGTCTTGACTCCTGGGTGTGCCACCTCTCTCTCATTCAGTGGGCCATAGAAAGCCTATTTATTTTTTTGGTTTTTTTAATATTATTTGGTTTCTAAAGTCTCCCTGAAAATAAAAAAAAAAAAACTTAAAAAAACAGTGGGAGAGTAATATTGCCCTTTCAGCTTGTGTGCCAGTCTTGACTCCTGGGTGTGCCACCTCTCTCATTCAGTGGGCCATAGAAAGGCTATTTATTTTTTTGGTTTTTTTAATATTATTTGGTTTCTAAAGTCTCCCTGAAAAAAAAAAATAAATAAATTAGGTGGGAGATTAATATTGACATTAGTGCTTGAGTGACAGTCCTGCGTGTGTGTCATCTCTGTGATTTTGTGCCACAGAAAACAGAGTGTGTAACATTGTGCCTGATTTTCCTTGTGGTCTCACCAACCTGTTAAGGGATATTGAAATCATACTGAAGTTATAGCTCACCGTGTAAGTTGTTTGACAGCAACAAATAAAGTTACTTTGGTTAAGATTTTAAAACAATGAGGAAGTCTGGTGCAAGAGGTCGTCGTGGGCGTTCATTGTCAGCTGGTAATGATGGTAGTGGTAGTGGAGCATCAGGTGGTCGTGGGGATAAAAATATTCCACCTAAGTCTGGAGCTGTGGAGCCAGTTTCGTCGTCAGGCTACACAAGGCCTCGAACGCTCTCTTTTCTGGGAGTAGGAAAACCGCTTTTAAAGGCGGAGCAGCAACAGCAAGTTTTGGCTTACATTGCAGACTCAGCCTCTAGCTCTTTTGCCTCCTCTTCCGAAACTGGTAAATGTAAAAGCAGCGCGTCGCTTGTGGATGTTCACGGTCAGGGACAAGTCGCTTCCTTGTCCTCCTCAGCAAAAACTACAACAAGAGAGAAGGATGCAGCAGGCGACACAACGGGTCACTCCATGGAGCTCTTTACACATACCGTCCCTGGCTTAGAAAGTGAAACATTTAACAGGCCATGCCCATTACAAGTATATTCTGACATGGAGTGCACTGATGCACAGCCACAGCCAGAGTACTATGCTGCTCCTTTGACTCAGACCACCACATTGCCCTCTCAGGGTACAGATCCACAATCAGACCCTGATGAGACTATGTTGCCCCGCCACGAACGCTATACCACCGACCGACACAGTGACACAGACGAAGTTGCACACGAGCTCGAAGAGGAGATAATAGATGACCCAGTTATTGACCCCGATTGGCAGCCATTGGGGGAACAGGGTGCAGGCGGCAGTAGTTCAGAAGCGGAGGTGGAGGAGGGGCCGCAGCAGGCATCAACATCGCAACAGGTTCCATCTGCCGGGCCCGTATCTGGCCCAAAACGCGTGTCAAAGCCAAAACCTGTTGGAGGACAGCGTGGCCATCCGGTTAAAGCTCAGTCTGCAATCCCTGAAAAGGGATCCGAGTCTAGGAAGAGTGCAGTCTGGCATTTTTTTAAACAACATCCAACTGATCAGCGCAAAGTCATCTGTCAAAAATGTTCAACTAGCTTAAGCAGAGGTCAGAATCTGAAAAGTCTAAATACTAGTTGCATGCATAGACACTCTGCCATGTACACCGGCACACCCGAAAGTTCCACGATCTCCAGCTCTCCAGTCCAGCTCACCCTACATGAGACTCTGGTTAGAAAAAGGAAGTACTTATCCTCGCATCCGCGTACACAGGGTTTTAACGCCCACATAGCTAGACTAATCTCGTTAGAGATGATGCCCTACCGGTTAGTTGAAAGCGAAGCTTTCAAAGCCCTGATGGAGTACGCTGAACCACGATACGAGCTACCCAGTCGACACTTTTTTTCCAGAAAAGCCATCCCAGCCCTGCACCAGCATGTTAAACAGCGCATCGTCCATGCACTCAGGCAATCTGTGAGTACAAAGGTGCACCTGACTACAGATGCATGGACCAGTAGGCATGGCCAGGGACGTTATGTGTCCATCACGGCACACTGGGTGAATGTGGTGGATGCAGGGTCCACAGGCGACATCAATTTAGGGACAGTTGTGCCTAGCCCACGGTCTAGGAAACAGTTGGCTGTAGGCGTTCGCACCCCCTCCTCCTCCTCCTCCTCGTCCTCCTGCAGAAGCTACAGCTCTTCCACAGAACGCAGTCTGCCAACCACTCCATCGGCAGATGACACTGTTGCACACCAGTTGTCCCATTATGGGCCAGCTACTGCCAAGCGTCAGCAGGCTGTATTGGCTATGAAGTGTTTGGGCGACAACAGACACACCGCGGAAGTTCTATCCGAGTTCTTGCAACAAGAAACGCAGTCGTGGCTGGGCACAGTAGATCTTGAGGCAGGCAAGGTAGTGAGTGATAACGGAAGGAATTTCATGGCTGCCATCTCCCTTTCCCAACTGAAACACATTCCTTGCCTGGCTCACACCTTAAACCTGGTGGTGCAGTGCTTATTGAAAACTTATCCTGGGTTCTCCGACCTGCTCCTCAAAGTGCGTGCACTTTGCTCACTTATCCGACGTTCGCCTGTACACGCCAGCCGTATGCAGACCTATCAGCGGTCTTTGAACCTTCCCCAGCATCGCCTAATCATAGACGTTGCAACAAGGTGGAACTTAACACTGCACATGCTTCAGAGACTGTGCGAACAGAGGCGTGCTGTTATTTATTTGTGGGAGGATACACGGGCAGGCAGTAGGATGGCAGACATGGAGTTGTCAGGTGTGCAGTGGTCTAAGATACAAGACATGTGTCAAGTCCTTCAGTGTTTTGAGGAATGCACACGGCTGGTTAGTGCAGACAACGCCGTAATAAGCATGAGCATCCCCCTAATGCGTCTGCTGATGCAAAGTTTGACGCACATAAAGGAGCAGGCGTCTGCACCAGAGGAAGAGGAAAGCCTTGATGACAGTCAGCCATTGTCTGGTCAGGGCAGTGTACAGGACGAGGTAGCGGGCGAAGAGGAGGTGGAGGATGAGGAGGATGATGGGGATGAGTATATTTTTAATGCCGAACCTTTCCCGGGGGCACAGGAAATTGGTTGCGTGTCACGGCCGGGTTCTGGTTTTTTGAGGGACACAAGTGACGTAGATTTGCCTGCAACTGCCCCTCAACCAATCACAACCGGAGATTTGACAACTGGAACTTTGGCCCACATGGCGGATTATGCCTTACGTATCCTAAAAAGGGACACACGCATTACGAAAATGATGAACGATGACGATTACTGGTTGGCCTGCCTCCTTGATCCACGCTATAAAGGCAAATTGCAAAATATTATGCCACATGAGAACTTGGAACTAATATTAGCAACCAAACAATCAACTCTTGTTGACCGTTTGCTTCAGGCATTCCCAGCACACAGCGCACGTGATCGTTCTCACACGAGCTCCAGGGGGCAGCAGACTAGGAGTGTTAGGGGTGCACACATCAGAAGTGGCGTTGGACAGAGGGGTTTTCTGACCAGGTTGTGGAGTGATTTTGCTATGACCGCAGACAGGACAGGTACTGCTGCATCAATTGAAAGTGACAGGAGACAACATTTGTCCAGTATGGTTACTAACTATTTTTCATCCCTTATCGATGTTCTCCCTCAACCGTCATTCCCATTTGATTACTGGGCCTCCAAATTAGACACCTGGCCAGAATTGGCAGAATATGCATTGCAGGAGCTTGCTTGCCCGGCAGCAAGTGTCCTATCAGAAAGAGTATTCAGTGCTGCAGGTTCAATATTAACTGAAAAAAGGACTCGTCTGGCTACCCAAAATGTTGACGATCTAACATTCATTAAAATGAACCACAACTGGATTTCGAAATCTTTTGCCCCACCTTGCCCGGCCGACACCTAGCTTTCCTATGAAAAGCTCTTGCCTGTGAATTACTTTTCTAATGTCTAATTTGCTGCAGCTGATTGTACAGCATACGACATGTTTACACCTCCCTAAATGGCAAAACTCCCCACACGGGGCCGTGGTATCGCGACTTGGCGCAAGCACCCGTGAGACTGCTGTTTGTCTGAAGAGGTGGGTGTGCTCGCTTTTGGTTGACGGCATTGCTACTGGGTCCCTCATAGTACAATGTAGTGTCTCTGGCGGTGGTGGTGCGCACCCAACGTCAGACACACCGTTGTAACATGAGGGGCCCTGGGGCGGTCCCGCCGGCCTCAAGAGAGTTCCCCCCTACCCCAGCTCAAAATGTGCTCTACCACGTGCAAAATTTTGTCGCACAGCTCCACCAATCTTTAGTCTATTCGCTGACATCATTCAATGTCTGGCACTGACAATACAAATTTGTAGACATCTATGATGCAACTTAAAGTAGTCTGTGTCTGTGTCCTATATTGGCACCATTAAATAGTTACTGCCAAATTACTATGTCAGAAACTCAGTAGATGAGCCCACCCCTGTACCTAAGTATGCCACCTTTTTTTTTGCTTTGGTTGTTTTGCGAGACATTAACATCTATTTATATTTTGGGAGTACTGGGACAGACACTCCTTGCACTACTCCTCCACTCACCACCAAGCTGCCTGTGTATCCATGTAACCGCTGTAAAGCTGCCATGAGCCTATTGTTTGTTATTTTAGGCCTTTGATAGCCTGTCTGCGGTCCCTACTTTAAATACTCCTCCACTCATCACCAGCTGCCTGCCCGTGTATCCATGTAACCGCTGTAAAGCTGCCATGAGCCTATTGTTTGTTATTTTAGGCCTTTGATAGCCTGTCTGCGGTCCCTACTTTAAATACTCCTCCACTCACCACCAAGCTGCCTGCCCGTGTATCCATGTAACCGCTGTAAAACTGCCATGAGCCTATTGTTTGTTATTTTAGGCCTTTGATAGCCTGTCTGCGGTCCCTACTTTAAATACTCCTCCACTCACCACCAAGCTGCCTGTGTATCCATGTAACCGCTGTAAAGCTGCCATGAGCCTATTGTTTGTTATTTTAGGCCTTTGATAGCCTGTCTGCGGTCCCTACTTTAAATACTCCTCCACTGACCACCAAGCTGCCTGTGTATCCATGTAACCGCTGTAAAGCTGCCATGAGCCTATTGTTTGTTATTTTAGGCCTTTGATAGCCTGTCTGCGGTCCCTACTTTAAATACTCCTCCACTCACCACCAAGCTGCCTGCCCGTGTATCCATGTAACCGCTGTAAAACTGCCATAAGCCTATTGTTTGTTATTTTAGGCCTTTGATAGCCTGTCTGCGGTCCCTACTTTAAATACTCCTCCACTCACCACCAAGCTGCCTGTGTATCCATGTAACCGCTGTAAAGCTGCCATGAGCCTATTGTTTGTTATTTTAGGCCTTTGATAGCCTGTCTGCGGTCCCTACTTTAAATACTCCTCCACTCACCACCAAGCTGCCTGCCCGTGTATCCATGTAACCGCTGTAAAACTGCCATAAGCCTATTGTTTGTTATTTTAGGCCTTTGATAGCCTGTCTGCGGTCCCTACTTTAAATACTCCTCCACTGACCACCAAGCTGCCTGCCCGTGTATCCATGTAACCGCTGTAAAACTGCCATGAGCCTATTGTTTGTTATTTTAGGCCTTTGATAGCCTGTCTGCGGTCCCTACTTTAAATACTCCTCCACTCACCACCAAGCTGCCTGTGTATCCATGTAACCGCTGTAAAGCTGCCATGAGCCTATTGTTTGTTATTTTAGGCCTTTGATAGCCTGTCTGCGGTCCCTACTTTAAATACTCCTCCACTGACCACCAAGCTGCCTGCCCGTGTATCCATGTAACCGCTGTAAAGCTGCCATGAGCCTATTGTTTGTTATTTTAGGCCTTTGATAGCCTGTCTGCGGTCCCTACTTTAAATACTCCTCCACTCACCACCAAGCTGCCTGCCCGTGTATCCATGTAACCGCTGTAAAACTGCCATAAGCCTATTGTTTGTTATTTTAGGCCTTTGATAGCCTGTCTGCGGTCCCTACTTTAAATACTCCTCCACTCACCACCAAGCTGCCTGTGTATCCATGTAACCGCTGTAAAGCTGCCATGAGCCTATTGTTTGTTATTTTAGGCCTTTGATAGCCTGTCTGCGGTCCCTACTTTAAATACTCCTCCACTCACCACCAAGCTGCCTGCCCGTGTATCCATGTAACCGCTGTAAAACTGCCATAAGCCTTTTGTTTGTTATTTTAGGCCTTTGATAGCCTGTCTGCGGTCCCTACTTTAAATACTCCTCCACTCACCACCAAGCTGCCCGTGTATCCATGTAACCGCTGTAAAACTGCCATGAGCCTATTGTTTGTTATTTTAGGCCTTCGAAGCCTGTCTGTGGTCCCTCCTTCCACTAGGCCTCCACTGACCAGACCACTGCTGCCCGTGTACCCCTGGAACCAATTTTAAAGTGCCTACAGCCAGCCCATTTTATTGTGTTAGGCCTTCGAAGCCTGTCTGCGGTCCCTCCTTCCACTAGGCCTCCACTGACCAGACCACTGCTGCCCGTGTACCCCTGGAACCAATTTTAAAGTGCCTACAGCCAGCCCATTTTATTGTGTTAGGCCTTCGAAGCCTGTCTGCGGTCCCTCCTTCCACTAGGCCTCCACTGACCAGACCACTGCTGCCCGTGTACCCCTGGAACCAATTTTAAAGTGCCTACAGCCAGCCCATTTTATTGTGTTAGGCCTTCGAAGCCTGTCTGCGGTCCCTCCTTCCACTAGGCCTCCACTCACCTGACCACTGCTGCCCGTGTACCCCTGGAACCAATAATAAAGTGCCTACAGCCAGCCCATTTTATTATGTTAGGCCTTTGAAGCCTGTCTGCGGTCCCTCCTTCCACTAGGCCTCCACTGACCAGACCACTGCTGCCCGTGTACCCCTGGAACCAATAATAAAGTGCCTACCGCCAGCCCATTTTATTATGTTAGGCCTTCGAAGCCTGTCTAAGGTCCCTCCTTCCACTAGGCCTCCACTCACCTGACCACTGCTGCCCGTGTACCCCTGGAACCAATAATAAAGTGCCTAGAGCCTATTTTTTTATTTAATTTAATATTAATAAAGCCAGGATGAACTACGATATACCACGCTATGAGCTACCCAGTTCACAATTCTTTTGCGAGAAAAGCCATCCCACCCCTCCACCTGCATGTTAAAGACCGCATTGTCCTTGCATTCTGTCAATTTGTCAGTCCAAAGGTATACCTGACAACAGACACATGGACCTGTAGGCCTGGCCACGGAAGGTTACGTGTCCTTTGTGGCTAAATGGGTTAATGTATTGGATGCATGGTCCACACAGGGGACAGCCTGCAAAGTCTGTCTGCAGTCCCTAGTTCAAGTTGTCCTCAACTGAATAAAGCTGAGCTTCTACCTTCTGGCTCTGATTAACTGCTGTTTTTAAAAAAATTGGCTGTTCCGTCCTTCTAAAGGTGTCTGCCCCTGCCTGGTGTTGTCCTCAACTGAATAAAGCTGAGCTTCAACCTTCAGTTCCAAACATACAACAGAAAACTGGTACAATACAAAAAGTGGCCTCCAGCTACAAAAACTTTCTCCTACAAGTAGTTAACTGACAGTTTTTTTTCCAGTGAAAACACAGATATGGCATCCAACGAGTGTTGTCCTGTCTCGTCTTCTTTATATTATTGCCAAGAAGCTGCAACTGAATAAAGCTGAGCTTCAACCTTCAGTTCCAAATTACCATTTTTAAAAAAGCAATTGGCTGTTCCGGCCTACTAAAGGTGTCTGTCTGCCCCTGCCTGGTGTTGTCCTCAACTGAATAAAGCTGAGCTTCAACCTTCTGTTCCAAATTACCATTTTTAAAAATGCAATTGGCTGTTCCGGCCTACTAAAGGTGTCTGTCTGCCCCTGCCTGGTGTTGTCCTCAACTGAATAAAGCTGAGCTTCTACCTTCTGCCTCTTACTAACTGCTGTTTTTTTAAAAAAATTGGCTGTTCCGGCCTACTAAAGGTGTCTGTCTGCCCCTGCCTGGTGTTGTCCTCAACTGAATAAAGCTGAGCTTCAACCTTCTGTTCCAAATTACCATTTTTAAAAATGCAATTGGCTGTTCCGGCCTACTAAAGGTGAATGTCTGCCCCTGCCTGGTGTTGTCCTCAACTGAATAAAGCTGAGCTTCAACCTTCAGTTCCAAATTACCATTTTTAAAAATGCCATTGGCTGTTCCGGCCTACTAAAGGTGTCTGTCTGCCCCTGCCTGGTGTTGTCCTCAACTGAATAAAGCTGAGCTTCAACCTTCTGTTCCAAATTACCATTTTTAAAAATGCAATTGGCTGTTCCGGCCTACTAAAGGTGTCTGTCTGCTCCTGCCTGGTGTTGTCCTCAACTGAATAAAGCTGAGCCTCAACCTTCTGTTCCAAATTACCATTTTTAAAAATGCAATTGGCTGTTCCGGCCTACTAAAGGTGAATGTCTGCCCCTGCCTGGTGTTGTCCTCAACTGAATAAAGCTGAGCTTCAACCTTCATTTCCAAATTACCATTTTTAAAAATGCCATTGGCTGTTCCGGCCTACTAAAGGTGTCTGTCTGCCCCTGCCTGGTGTTGTCCTCAACTGAATAAAGCTGAGCTTCTACCTTCTGCCTCTTACTAACTGCTGTTTTTTTAAAAAATTGGCTGTTCCGGCCTACTAAAGGTGTCTGTCTGCCCCTGCCTGGTGTTGTCCTCAACTGAATAAAGCTGAGCTTCAACCTTCTGTTCCAAATTACCATTTTTAAAAATGCAATTGGCTGTTCCGGCCTACTAAAGGTGTCTGTCTGCCCCTGCCTGGTGTTGTCCTCAACTGAATAAAGCTGAGCTTCTACCTTCTGCCTCTTACTAACTGCTGTTTTTTTTAAAAATTGGCTGTTCCGGCCTACTAAAGGTGTCTGTCTGCCCCTGCCTGGTGTTGTCCTCAACTGAATAAAGCTGAGCTTCAACCTTCTGTTCCAAATTACCATTTTTAAAAATGCAATTGGCTGTTCCGGCCTACTAAAGGTGAATGTCTGCCCCTGCCTGGTGTTGTCCTCAACTGAATAAAGCTGAGCTTCAACCTTCTGTTCCAAATTACCATTTTTAAAAATGCCATTGGCTGTTCCGGCCTACTAAAGGTGTCTGTCTGCCCCTGCCTGGTGTTGTCCTCAACTGAATAAAGCTGAGCTTCAACCTTCTGTTCCAAATTACCATTTTTAAAAATGCAATTGGCTGTTCCGGCCTACTAAAGGTGTCTGTCTGCCCCTGCCTGGTGTTGTCCTCAACTGAATAAAGCTGAGCCTCAACCTTCTGTTCCAAATTACCATTTTTAAAAATGCAATTGGCTGTTCCGGCCTACTAAAGGTGAATGTCTGCCCCTGCCTGGTGTTGTCCTCAACTGAATAAAGCTGAGCTTCAACCTTCATTTCCAAATTACCATTTTTAAAAATGCCATTGGCTGTTCCGGCCTACTAAAGGTGTCTGTCTGCCCCTGCCTGGTGTTGTCCTCAACTGAATAAAGCTGAGCTTCTACCTTCTGCCTCTTACTAACTGCTGTTTTTTTAAAAAAATTGGCTGTTCCGGCCTACTAAAGGTGTCTGTCTGCCCCTGCCTGGTGTTGTCCTCAACTGAATAAAGCTGAGCTTCAACCTTCTGTTCCAAATTACCATTTTTAAAAATGCAATTGGCTGTTCCGGCCTACTAAAGGTGAATGTCTGCCCCTGCCTGGTGTTGTCCTCAACTGAATAAAGCTGAGCTTCAACCTTCTGTTCCAAATTACCATTTTTAAAAATGCAATTGGCTGTTCCGGCCTACTAAAGGTGTCTGTCTGCCCCTGCCTGGTGTTGTCCTCAACTGAATAAAGCTGAGCTTCTACCTTCTGCCTCTTACTAACTGCTGTTTTTTTAAAAAATTGGCTGTTCCGGCCTACTAAAGGTGTCTGTCTGCCCCTGCCTGGTGTTGTCCTCAACTGAATAAAGCTGAGCTTCAACCTTCTGTTCCAAATTACCATTTTTAAAAATGCAATTGGCTGTTCCGGCCTACTAAAGGTGAATGTCTGCCCCTGCCTGGTGTTGTCCTCAACTGAATTAAGCTGAGCCTCAACCTTCTGTTCCAAATTACCATTTTTAAAAATGCAATTGGCTGTTCCGGCCTACTAAAGGTGAATGTCTGCCCCTGCCTGGTGTTGTCCTCAACTGAATAAAGCTGAGCTTCAACCTTCAGTTCCAAATTACCATTTTTAAAAATGCCATTGGCTGTTCCGGCCTACTAAAGGTGTCTGTCTGCCCCTGCCTGGTGTTGTCCTCAACTGAACAAAGCTGAGCTTCCACATTCTGGCTTTCGCCCTATACTATCAGATATTAAACTGCATTTGGCCTACTAGTGTGGTTATGCCCTTGAAACAGTGTCTGCTGCTCTTGGGTTTGCTACTCCACTGAACAAAGCAATGCCGCCTGTTTAGTCCTGTTACCAATTTTGAACTGCATTTAGCCTACTTTATTCTTTGGCCCTATATCTGTTTCCTCCTCATCCTGCCCATTGCCCAGCCACTGCTAGATGAGTCTGCTGGTACATTGACCTAGACCACTACATTCCCCTTATACTCTACACAGCCAGAATCTGACCCTGCTGAAAGTAAGGTTCCCCTTCCCGCATGTTATACCACCTTACACAGGGACAGAGAGGAAGGTGCAGATGAAAGTGCAGGTTCCTTCATCAGGTGGGGGGGCATACTCGTTGGCGACGTCACTGGCACAGGGCCCCTCAGAGTACGCAAAAGTGTCGCTGCTGGTGGGAGGCGCCCCCGCCATGCAAACACACATCGCTGTACTTTGAGGGGCCCTGTGCCAGTGCCAATGCGAACGAGTGGGCCCCTGTTATGACCCCAATGGCGAGGGTCTCAGAGGAACGTGGAAGTCTGCAGAATACAAAAAACCAGCTCATAGGGCAGTGGTAACTGGGTTGACCATATATCTACTCCTAACGCCAACACTAGAAGTAGCCGGGGATCATTCCTACGTTGATTCTAGATGACACGCGCCAGCCGGAGAATCTAGCTACCCCTAGTAGAGGAAAACAAAGACCTTTCTTGCCTCCAGAGAAGGGGACCCCAAAGCTGGATAGAAGCCCCCCACAAATAATGACGGTGAGGTAAGAGGAAATGACAAACACAGAAATGAACCAGGTTTAGCACAGAGAGGCCCGCTTACTGATAGCAGAATAAAGAAAGGTAACTTATATGGTCAACAAAAACCCTATCAAAATCCACACTGGAAATTCAAGAACCCCCGAACCGTCTAACGGTCCGGGGGGAGAACACCAGCCCCCTAGAGCTTCCAGCAAAGGTCAGGATGTAGATTTGGAACAAGCTGGACAAAAATACAAAACCAAAACAAATAGCAAAAAGCAAAAGGCAGACTTAGCTGATATAACTGGAACCAGGATCAGTAGACAAGAGCACAGCAGACTAGCTCTGATAACTACGTTGCCAGGCATTGAACTGAAGGTCCAGGGAGCTTATATAGCAACACCCCTAACTAACGACCCAGGTGCGGATAAAAGGAATGACAGAAAAACCAGAGTCAAAAAACTAGTAACCACTAGAGGGAGCAAAAAGCAAATTCACAACAGTACCCCCCCCTTAGTGAGGGGTCACCGAACCCTCACCACGACCACCAGGGCGATCAGGATGAGCGGCATGAAAGGCACGAACTAAATCGGCCGCATGAACATCAGAGGCGACCACCCAGGAATTATCCTCCTGACCATAGCCCTTCCACTTGACCAGGTACTGAAGCCTCCGCCTGGAGAGGCGAGAATCCAAGATCTTCTCCACCACGTACTCCAACTCGCCCTCAACCAACACCGGAGCAGGAGGCTCAGCAGAAGGAACTACAGGCACAATGTACCGCCGCAACAAGGACCTATGAAAAACATTGTGAATAGCAAACGACACAGGAAGATCCAGACGAAAAGATACAGGATTAAGGATCTCCAATATCTTGTAAGGCCCAATAAAACGAGGTTTAAATTTGGGAGAGGAGACCTTCATAGGAACAAAGCGGGAAGAAAGCCATACCAAATCCCCAACGCGTAGTCGGGGACCCACACCGCGGCGGCGGTTGGCAAAGCGCTGAGCCTTCTCCTGTGACAACTTCAAGTTGTCCACCACATGATTCCAGATCTGCTGCAACCTATCCACCACAGAATCCACCCCAGGACAGTCAGAAGGCTCCACATGACCCGAAGAAAAGCGAGGATGGAAACCAGAGTTGCAGAAAAAAGGCGAAACCAAGGTGGCGGAACTAGCCCGATTATTAAGGGCAAACTCAGCCAACGGCAAGAATGTCACCCAATCGTCCTGATCAGCAGAGACAAAACACCTCAAATAAGCCTCCAAAGTCTGATTGGTTCGCTCCGTCTGTCCATTAGTCTGAGGATGGAAAGCAGACGAAAACGACAAATCAATGCCCATCCTACTACAAAAGGATCGCCAGAACCTGGAAACGAACTGGGATCCTCTGTCTGACACAATATTCTCAGGGATGCCGTGCAAACGAACCACGTTCTGGAAAAACACAGGAACCAGATCGGAAGAGGAAGGCAGCTTAGGCAAAGGAACCAAATGGACCATCTTGGAGAAGCGATCACATATCACCCAGATAACGGACATGCCCTGAGATAGCGGAAGATCAGAAATGAAATCCATGGAGATATGTGTCCAAGGTCTCTTCGGGACAGGCAAGGGCAAGAGCAACCCGCTGGCACGAGAACAGCAAGGCTTAGCTCGAGCACAAGTCCCACAGGACTGCACAAATGACCGCACATCCCTTGACAAGGAAGGCCACCAAAAGGACCTGGCCACCAGATCTCTGGTGCCAAAAATTCCCGGGTGACCTGCCAACACCGAGGAATGAACCTCGGAAATGACTCTGCTGGTCCACTTATCCGGGACAAACAGTCTGTCAGGTGGACAAGACTCAGGCCTATCAGCCTGAAATCTCTGCAACACACGTCGCAGATCCGGAGAAATAGCTGACAAGATAACTCCATCTTTAAGAATACCAACAGGATCAGCGACTCCAGGAGCATCAGGCACAAAGCTCCTAGAAAGAGCATCGGCCTTCCAGTCCAGGACTGGATTATGGGTCTGTAACTATGGCAGCCCTAAAACAACCAAATCATGCATTTTATGTAAAACCAGGAAACGTATCACCTCGCGGTGTTCAGGAGTCATGCACATGGTAACCTGTGTCCAATACTGCGGTTTATTTGCTGCCAATGGTGTAGCATCAATACCCCTAAGAGGAATAGGATTTTCTAATGGTTCAAGAGTAAAACCACAGCGCTTAGCAAATGAGAGATCCATGAGACTCAGGGCAGCACCTGAATCTACAAACGCCATGACAGGATAAGATGACAGTGAGCAAATCAAAGTTACAGACAGAATAAATTTAGGTTGCAAATTACCAACGGTGACAGGACTAACAACCTTAGCTATACGTTTAGAGCATGCTGAGATAACATGTGTAGAATCACCACAGTAGTAGCACAAGCCATTCCGGCGTCTATGAATTTTCCGCTCATTTCTAGTCAGGATTCTATCACATTGCATTAAATCAGGTGTCTGTTCAGACAACACCATGAGGGAATTTGCGGTTTTTCTATCACATTGCACCGAATTAGGTGTCTGTTCAGACAACACCATGAGGGAATTTGCGGTTTTGCGCTCCCGCAACCGCCGGTCAATTTGAATAGCCAGTGCCATAGTATCATTCAGACCTGTGGGAATGGGAAAACCCACCATAACATTCTTAATGGCTTCAGAAAGACCATTTCTAAAATTAGCGGCCAGTGCACACTCGTTCCAATGTGTCAGCACGGACCATTTCCGAAATTTTTGGCAATACACTTCAGCCTCGTCCTGCCCCTGAGACATAGCCAGCAAGGCCTTTTCTGCCTGAATCTCAAGATTGGGTTCCTCATAAAGTAAACCGAGCGCCAGAAAAAACGCATCAAGATCAGCCAATGCCAGATCTCCTGGTGCCAGCGAAAAAGCCCAATCCTGAGGGTCGCCCCGTAAGAACGAAATAACAATTTTTACTTGCTGAGCAGAATCTCCAGATGAACAGGGTCTCAGGGACAAAAACAATTTACAATTATTCACGAAATTCCTAAACTTAAACCTGTCTCCGGAAAACAGTTCAGGAATCGGTATTTTAGGTTCTGACATAGGATTTCTGATAACATAGTCTTGTATGCCCTGCACACGAGTAGCCAGCTGGTCCACACTTGTAATCAAGGTCTGGACATTCATGTCTGCAGCAAGCATAGCCACTCTGAGGTAAAGGGGAAGAAGAAAAAAAAAAAAAAAAAACTCAGAATCTTCTTTCTTATAATCCCTCTTCTGCAATGCATTAAACATTTAATACTGGCCTGGCAAACTGTTATGACCCCAATGGCGAGGGTCTCAGAGGAACGTGGAAGTCTGCAGAATACAAAAAACCAGCTCATAGGGCAGTGGTAACTGGGTTGACCATATATCTACTCCTAACGCCAACACTAGAAGTAGCCGGGGATCATTCCTACGTTGATTCTAGATGACACGCGCCAGCCGGAGAATCTAGCTACCCCTAGTAGAGGAAAACAAAGACCTTTCTTGCCTCCAGAGAAGGGGACCCCAAAGCTGGATAGAAGCCCCCCACAAATAATGACGGTGAGGTAAGAGGAAATGACAAACACAGAAATGAACCAGGTTTAGCACAGAGAGGCCCGCTTACTGATAGCAGAATAAAGAAAGGTAACTTATATGGTCAACAAAAACCCTATCAAAATCCACACTGGAAATTCAAGAACCCCCGAACCGTCTAACGGTCCGGGGGGAGAACACCAGCCCCCTAGAGCTTCCAGCAAAGGTCAGGATGTAGATTTGGAACAAGCTGGACAAAAATACAAAACCAAAACAAATAGCAAAAAGCAAAAGGCAGACTTAGCTGATATAACTGGAACCAGGATCAGTAGACAAGAGCACAGCAGACTAGCTCTGATAACTACGTTGCCAGGCATTGAACTGAAGGTCCAGGGAGCTTATATAGCAACACCCCTAACTAACGACCCAGGTGCGGATAAAAGGAATGACAGAAAAACCAGAGTCAAAAAACTAGTAACCACTAGAGGGAGCAAAAAGCAAATTCACAACAGGCCCCCCCTGCTTGCTCAGGATCACAGCACTTGCAACGTTGAAATACTTACCTTTCCCTGCAACACCGCCGTGACGTAGTCCGCATTTCCTGGGCCCACGAAAAACTTGAGCCGGCCCTACTCCCCCCACAACTTTTGCCAAATGACCCCCAATTCCCTATGCCCAACTATTATTATAAAGTTAATTAAGATTGACAAGCTTCAGAAACAAGAATGGATGTTTTTGGCATTAAAATGGGCACTGTAGGTGTTTTCCTGGCCTCCACTCACTGCCGACTATGCCTCCCCATTGACTTGCATTGGGTTTCGTGTTTCGGTCGATCCCCAACTTTTAGCGATAATCGGCCGACTGCACTCGACTCGACTCTGGACAAAATCGGGTTTCACAAAACCCGACTCTATCTTAAAAAAATGAAAGTCGCTCAACTCTACTTCCATGTCCTCACCAACAGGACGAATGACCATGCAGATCCGGCAGCTCAAGGGTAGCTTTTCAGAAAACGTGGAATGAGGTTAAGCACATGGGCTAAGCAAGGTACGTGTGTGAGCTCAACTTGCCTCAGAGGTGCCACCAGGTTACGGCCATTGTCACACACGACCATACCTGGCTGTAGGTTCAGCGATGTCATCCAAACATTTGACTGCTCTTTCAGCGCTGTCCACAACTCTTCTGCCTTGTGCGGTTTATCTCCTATGCATATTAGCTTCAGCACAGCCTGTTGCCCCTTGGCTGAGGCAGTGCTGCAGTGCTTCCAGCTTCTGACTGATATGTTTATTTCAGAGATGGAGGATGAAAAGGAAGAGGAGGAGGAGGTGCAGGAGCTGTAGACTTTTGGGGCAACCCTGATTGACGTAGGGCCAGCAATCCTCGGTGTGGGGAGTATGTGTTCCATCCCGACTTCCAATATGTTAACCAAGTGTGTCGTCAGTGAGATGCACAATCCCTGCCCACAAGCACTTGTCCACGTGTTCGTGGTTAGGTGGACTTTCACTGTAACAGCATTGTTGAGGGCATGGGTAATGTTGTGGGACACATGCTGGTATAATGCCAGTATGGCACACCAGGAGAAATAGTGACGACTGGGGACAGGTGAGAAGGTACTCAACGAGCCTAAAAGGCAGCATTTCTAGTGCAAGCAGAAGAAAAATATTAGAATTTAGGACTGTGGTCTGTGGGGCATTGGCGGGGTATTTCCGCTTGCGTTCCAAAGACTGGGTTATAGACAACTGAAGGCTGTGCTGGGAAAAGGATGTGGACGGGCTTGATGATGGTGCTGTTTGACTGTTGGCCACAACAGGTGCAGGTCTAGAGGCATCTTCACATGCTCGGTGTACTGGGGATTGGCTTCTCTGCAAAGCAGTCTGGGTTTCGGCTCACAAAGTCGGGTTCTTTGCTGCCATGTGCCTGATCATGCTGGTGGTGGTCAGGCTGATTGTTTTGCTATCCCTGCTGATGCGCGCATGGCAGGTGCTGTAAATGGCCTGCTTGGGTTATCGGCAGAGTCTTTAAAAAATAACCAGACTCGGGAAGATCTAACAGTTGGAATGGCTATTTTCCACATGTTGGTGTTATGGTGAATGGATGCACGCCTTCTGTCTGTGGCCACCACACTGCTTCTTCCTGCCTGTTGGGGTGATATGCCTCCTTCTCCATGTGTGCTGCTGTCCTCGCTCCACATGTCTTCCTGCCAGGTTGGGTCAGTCACTATGTCATCCACCACCTCGTCTTCCACAGCAGCACCCTGCTCCTCCTCCTGACTTTCTGGTAATTGTGTCTCATCATCATCCACTTCTTGTGACACTTTCCCACCATCGCCTTCGTGTGACCGTGGCTGGTCAAACCTTTGGGCATCGCTACATGCGATCTCCTCTGGCCCCACTTCAAGTTGACTGGCCGAGTGTTCAGAATCTTGAAACGGAAAACTGAACAGCTCTTCAGAGTGTCCAAGTGTGGGATCAGTTGTCTCAGGGCACTCAGCATGGTGGTAGCAAGGAGGATCAGGGTGAGGAATATACGGGCCACACTCACGGCTACTCAGATTTGACCGTGTGGAAGACATGGTGGTGGTGGTGGTGGCTAAGTGACTGGAAGCATTATCCACTATCCAACTAACAACCATTTCACACTACTCTGGCTTCAATAGTGGTGTGCTGCGGTCACCTAGAAACTGGGCAGGAAGGTGGAGCGAGAAGATGTGGGTCTTTGTTGTTGCCCACTTTCACCTTGGCCATGACCTCATCCTCTGCATGCACCATCATCAGTTTACCATTACTTGCTATGTACCATTTTTTTCTGACTTCAATGCTCCGCCCTTCACCATGCTGTGATTTTAATTACATCCAAACACAGTTGGTCTGACCTTCCTATAATTGCAGGCTTTACCATGATATTAGCCAGAGGTAAGTGTTCACACTAGGCAGTCAGGTCAGGGACCCATCCGATCCATGAGATTACCTTGACATTGGTGGATGGGCTCACATTTTTTGGCCAAATTTTGTGCTAAGCATCTCATGTGTTTTTTCATAGATTTCACAAGCCATTATGCTATTCACATTTCAAGTATCAGACATTCCCTTGTTTTAGTACAATTGAGAGCAGCCAATCATCTATTTGCTATGTAAGTTGCTTTTGGTTATGCACCAGTTCAGACTAGTTCGCTGTTCAGTCAGTTTACCATTACTTGCTATGTACTATTTTTTTCTGACTTGAACTCCCTGCCCTTCACCATGCTGTGATTTTACTTACATCCTAACACAGTTTGGTCTGACCTTCCTATAAATGCAGGCTTTACCATGCAATTGTTACCATCCACCTCTCATGTCTCCCCTTTTCCTCATAGTTTGTAAGCTTGCGAGCAGGGCCCTCATTCCTACTGGTATCTGTTTTGAACTGTGATTTCTGTTATGCTGTAATGTCTATTGTCTGTACAAATCCCCTCTATAAGTTGTAAAGTGCTGCGGAATATGTTGGCGCTATAAAAATAAAAATTATTATTATTATTATGATATTTTCCAGAGGCAAGTGTTCACACTAGGCAGTCAGGTCAGGGACCCATCCGATCCATGAGATTACCTTGACGTTGGTGGATGGGCTCACATTTTTTGGCCAAATTTTGTGCTAAGCATCTCATGTGATTTGTCATAGATTTCACAAGCCATTATGCTATTCACATTTCATGTATCACACATTCCCTTGCTTTAGTACAATTGAGTGCAGTCATTCATCTATTTGCACCATCATCATCGCGTCCAATTCCCCATCCCTTGCCCCTTGCCTTGCCCATTTCAAATGCTCAACACAAATATATTTATAAGTATCGAAATATTATCTGATCAGTATGCCTGCAAATCTATGATTTTTAAAATCCAAACACCAGGCTGGCCTCAGCCTGATATTACAGACTGTATTCAAATTTTGGGGGTTTTTTTTGTGAAGTAAATTTATGCAAAACAGTGCTGTATAGAATTAGAGTAACAGACACCAGGAACAGTGGCAAAACGGCCTAAAATGCCAAAACTTGGAGCTCGCAGATATATGAGGGCTGTCACGGAAATACCACACTGGCAAATATGTGGCCTTTTTATATTTTTTTAAGCTAAATAGTGCTGTATAGAATTAGAGTATCAGACAGCAAAAAAGGGGTACACCGGCCTACAATGGCCAAACTTGGAGCACGCAGATATATGCGGGCTGTCATGGAAATACCACACTGACAAAAATGTGGACTTTTTATATTTTTTGAAGCTAAATAGTGCTGTATAGAATTAGAGTTTCAGACAGCCAAAAAATTGGTACACCAGCATACAATGACCAAACTTGGAGCATGCAGATATATGAGGGCTGTCACGGAAAAACCACACTGGCAAATATGTGCCCTTTTTATATTTTTTGAATCTAAATAGTGCTGTATAGAATTAGAGTATCAGACAGCAAAAAAGGGGTACACCGGCCTACAATGACCAAACTTGGAGCACGCAGATATAAGCGGGCTGTCACAGAAATACCACACTGGTAAATATGTGGCCTTTTTATATTTTTTGAAGCTAAATAGTGCTGTATAGAATTAGAGCATCAAACAGCAAAAAAAAGCGGTACACCGGCCTACAATGACCAAACTTGGAGCACGCAGATATATGCCGGCTGTCACGGAAATACCACACTGGCAAATATGTGCCCTTTTTATATTTTTTGAAGCTAAATAGTGCTGTATAGAATTAGAGTATCAGACAGCAAAAAAAGCGGTACACCTGCCTACAATGACCAAACTTGGAGCACGCAGATATATGAGGGCTGTCACGGAAATACTACACTAACAAATATGTCGTCTTTTTATATTTTTTTAAGCTAAATAGTGCTGTATAGAATTAGAGTATCAGACTGCAAAAAAAGGGGTACACCGGCCTACAATAACCAAACTTGGAGCACGCAGATATATGAGGGCTGTCACGGAAATACCACACTGGCAAATATGTGGCTTGCTTTTTTTAAAATGCCAAATAGTGCTGTATATAATTAGAGTAACAGATAGCAAAAACAGTGGCAAAACGGCCTACAGTGCAAAAACTTGGAGCACGCAGATATATGAGGCCTTTTTTGGTGAATTTAAAACGCACAAAAAAGTGGCACAAGGCTAGCACACACAACAATGCTACGTATGCCTGACAAACTATTATTTTTCAACACGCCTCAGTCTGACAGACCAGAATGTATATTTTTGTTTTTTTGGTGGGGGTGAATTTTTGGAAAAAAAATGCAACTAGGTATATAGTAAAGAAGCTGCAGCAGCAGCAGACAGTTATAGAGCTTTGGGAGGGATGCAGTGGGAGCAATGGACGCACATACAGTGCCTGCAGGCCTTGCACTGATGTGGATATGCTGTGCCGTGCCTACCTAGCGCTGCAATTCTTGGGACTCACGAATTAGCCCCGAAAAGGACTTTTCGTTTTTGAGGAGTTGTGGATTTCAGAGTTGCAGACCTACACTAACTCTAAAAACCACAATTTTGACCCTATCTCGACACCAGCTCTCCCTACTCTCGCTAAATCAGGAACCGAATGCAGCGAGCAGGGTGGCACCAGGTCTCTTATACTCGGGATGACGCTGTGCTGCCTTGCCAATCACTGCACGACCACAATAAAGATGGCTGCGGTGTTTCATAACCTGGCAAACAATCCCTGCACCGTGATTGGGTCTCAAAAGTCCGCCAAAAACGCTGGGTGGAGACACCAGTTACCACCAAATAATCCTGGAAATGCTCAGTGCTTGCCGAGTACACTGAGTATAGTGATACTCGGGTGAGTAACGAGCAGTGGCGAGCACATTTACTCATCACTAATCATAAGTATTCAGACCGTTTGCTCAGTATTGAGTAGACGCGCTCTTTTGAGCTAGTACAGCCATGAGTCTTCTTGGGAATGATGCAACAAGTTTTTCACACCTGGATTTTGGGATCCTCTGCCATTCTTCCTTGCAGATCCTCTCCAGTTCTGCCAGGATGGATGGTGAACGTTGGTGGACAGCCATTTTCAGGTCTTTCCAGAGATGCTCATTTGGGTTTACATCAGGGCTCTGGCTGGGCCAGTCAATAATGGTCACAAAGTTTTTCTGAAGCCACTCCTTTGTTATTTTAGCAGATTAGGGTCATTGTCTTGTTGGAAGGTGAACCTTCGGCCAAGTCTGAGGTCCAGAGCACTCTGTAAGAGGTTTTCATCCAGGATATCTCTGTACTTGGCCGCATTCATGTTTCCTACAAAGGCAACCAGACGTCCAGTCCCTGCAGCTGAAAAACACCCCCATAGCATGATGCCTCCTTCCCCATGTTTCACTGTTGGGATTGCATTGGGCAAGTGATGAGTATTGCCTGGTTTTATCCACACATACAGCTTAGAATTATCACCAAATAAGTCTATATTCATGTCATAAGACCAAATAATCTTATTTCTCATAGTCTGGGAGTCCTTCATGTATTTTTAAGCAAATTCTATGTGGGCTTTCATATGTCTTGCACTGAGGAGAGGCTTCCTTCGGGCCATTCTGACATAAAGGCTCAACTGATGGAGGGCTGCAGTGACAGTTGACTTTGTAGAACTTTCTCCCATCACCCTACTGCATCTTGAGCTCAGCCACAGTGATTTTGGGTTTCTTCTTTACCTCTCTCGCCAAGGCTCTTCTCACTTAATTGCTTAGTTTGGCTGTATGACCATGTCTAGGAGGACTTCTGGTGGTCCCAAACTTCTTCCATTTAAGGATTCTGGAGACCACTGTGCTCTTAGGAACCTTGAGTACAGTAGAAATTCTTTTGTAACCTTGGCCAAATCTGCGCCTTGCTACAATTCTGTCTCTGAGGTCCTTGGCCAGTTCCTTTGACCTCATAATTCTCATTTGGTCTGACATGCACTGCGAGCTGTGAGGTCTTATATAGACAGGTGTGTGCCTTTTCAAATCAAATCTTATAAGTTTAGTTAAACACAACTGGACTCCAATGAAGGAGTACAACCACCTCAAGCAGGATCACATGAAAATGGACAGCATGTGACTAAATATGAGTGTCTGAGCAAATGGTCTGAATACTAATGACCATGTGATATTTCAGTTTTTCTTTTTTATTACATTTGCAAAAATTTCTACATTTCTGTTTTTTTCAGCCAAGATGGTGTGCAGAGTGTACATTAATGAGAAAAAAATGAACTTTTTTGAATTTACCAAATGGCTGCAATGAAACAGAGTGAAAAATTTAAAGGGGTCTGAATACTTTCCTTACCCACTGTGTGTGCTCTAGGGTACATTTCTGCTGTATATAAAAGTCTATAAAAGCATTAAAAATGTTTTTGGTGTTATATAACACTCCAAAAATGTATTGAAAAGTATTTTTGGATTCAGCTACTCATCCATAGAGTATTATGTCCTCTGGGGTACATTTCTGTAGTATATAACACTCCAAAAAAGAGTTCAAAAATGTGTTGGTATTCAATTACTCATTTATAGAGTATTACATGCTTTGAGGTATATTTCTGTGTTATATAACACTCCAAAAAAAGCGTTATTTTTTTTCAGGTATTATATTACTTGTGCATGGGGTTTTATATGTTTTCTGTTACATTTCTGTGGTACATAAGAATCCAAAAAAGCAATCATAATTTTTTCAGAATTATATTACTGATCCATAGAGTATTACGTGCTTTCTGTTACATTTTGGTGGTATATAACACTCCAAAGAAGCGTTCAAAACATGTTATGAATGCAATTACTCATCCACAGAGTATTACATTCTCAGCGGTACATTTCAGTGGTATTTAACTCTCTAAAAAAAGCATTAAAAACATTTTCTGTATTCAATTACTCATTCATAGAATATTATGTGCTCTGGAGTACTTTTCTGTGACATATAAAACTCTAAAAAGTGTTATATTACTCATCCATTGAGTATTATGTGATTTCTGTTACATTTCTTTGGTATATAACACTCCAAAAAAGCATTGAGATTTTTTTAGAATATTCAATTGCTCATCCATAGAATATCATGTGCTCTGGGGTACATTTCCCTCATTTCTCTCTCTCTCTTCTCATTTCTCCAAAAAAGCTTTAACACATTTTTGTGGATTGAATTAGTATCATATACAGTGTAACATGCTTAGTAGGTGACAATGTGACAAAGAAGACATAATCCTACGAAACTCTCTGAGGGAGCGACCAGAGGAATACTAGAGCCAGACCAAGCTGTTGCAACAGCGGAAGTGGCAGTACCATGTGGTTTGGATCCTTAAACTTTTCCAGAATCACCAAGGCCCGAACCAAGGCCTCAGCCTTCACCACTGGGCCCTTGTGGACTACAGAGTGTAGAGCCAGGAGCCAACAATTATTGAGTGGATTGCGGGGCTTAGGCTGGTCAGATGATACATGGAGGCGAGCCATGGCCAGGGATGGAGAAATGCTAGTGGGCCCACTAGCCATAAGGTACCAACAATTGGCATCCCGGGAGGAGGTAATTATGTTGGACCGACAGCAAAGATGGGGGTCCATAGAAGTGTTTGGGACCCATCATCACATCTCATTTAACCAGAAGTAGAGATGTAACACTTGCCTCAAAGACTGCAAGAGTTGACGGCTGGAACCAAGGTCACTTCCTCAAAATGGAGAGTTAACATCTCTGGTAAGTGATTGGTGTGATCAGAGAAGGAAGGGAGCAGGATAAACCCTTCTTAAGAAATGAACGGGCCTTGGAGAGGCTCCCAAAGGCAGCTATCAGCCTGAAGAGATTGTATACTTTTTGGGTTTCTCCAAATCCTATGCACGAGCAGTCAATAGTGCAGGTGACACAGGGGGCTGGCACCCATTTTTACATGTTGGAGGCTCCTGCACTACCCAAAGCTGGGTCACTTGCAGCCCAGGCACCTGGGAATTGTGGCTCCAGGAAGTAGGTGGAGGCAATCCCACAGTCTCCCGAGGAGGAGAAGAAGAAGCAGACATCTGACGAGGACTACTGTATTACACTCAAAATTTTATGTTTCCATGCGGTCACCGCATATGTCAAATAGCTGCATGCAGATGCATCCGCATACAACACATGTCCCTGCATACCCAATGTTAAAGATAGGCATGCAAGGAAATGCAGGACACATGCAGAAGTAGGCGGAGCGTAGGTGGAGCTTCAGGGAGGAAAAAATGAGGAAGTAGGCAGCAATCCGCAGACCTCCTGAATACAAGTATGAAACCAGCCTAACATGGTTTTTGTTACATTACTGTGCTAAAACTAAAAGAAAAACATTCAACATATTTTTTTGCATTCAGTTGGTCTTTGATGCAGTTTAAAGTGCTTTTTGTAACATTATGTTGGGTTAACCCCTTCCCGACCTGTGACGCCACGTAGGCTTCATGAAAGTCGGTGCCAATCCGACCTGTGATTCATGAAAGTCGGTGCCAATCCGACCTGTGATGCCTATGTGGTGTCATGGAGGGATCACCTTCCTGCAGGTCAGGTGAAAGGGTTAACTCTAATTTCACCTGACCGGCAGGGACAGGGGGAGTTGTACTTCAGCCCAGAGGGTGGCTTTGCCCCCATGTGGCTATGATCGCTCTGATTGGCTGTTGAAAGTGAAACTTGGTGAAATATTACAATCCAGCCATGGCCGATGCTGCAATATCATCGGCCACGGCTGCAGACCCCGATCTGCCCCCTCCACCGACTGACGGCAGCGATCTGCCACTGCGTCAGTCTTTAATCCCCTCCGTTCTGTCCTCCACTTCCCTCCGTCCTGTCCTCCGCCCCCCTGGCTGTCCACTCCCACCCCCCATACCTCCTGAGTCCCGGTGTCCCTTCTGGTGTCTGTCAATTTCTTCAGCGATGGGCGCCGCCATCTTCCAAGATGGAGGGTGCATTCACAGTGCACCTGCCGAATCTACCGGCTGGCAGATTCATTCATTCCAGGTACATTTTGATCACTGTGATAGACCCTATCACATTGATCAAAATAAAAAAAATAGTAAATAACCCCCCCCTTTATCACCCATATAAGTAGGGAACATAATAAAAAAAGAAAATATATTTAGTTTTATTTTTCCACTAGGGTTAAGTTTAGAATTAGAGTAAGAATTAGGGTTAGGGTTAGAATTAGGGTTAGAATTAAGGTTAGGCTATATGTGCACACGATGCGGATTTGGCTGTGGATTCGCAGCAGTTTTCAATGTGGTGTACAGTACCATGTAAACCTATGGAAAACCAAATCAGCAGTGCCAACGCTGCATTGTATTTTCTGCAGCATGTCAATTTTTTATGCAGAATCTGCAGCGTTTTACACCTGCTCCTCAATAATAATCCGCAAGTGTAAAATCACTGGTGAAATCCGCACAAAAAATGCAGGAAATCCGCAGGAAATCTGCAGGTAAAACACAGTGCGTTTTACCTGCGGATTTTTCAAAAAACGGTGCAGAAAAATCCACACATGAATCCGCAACGTGGGCACATAGCCTTAGAGTTAGGGTAGGAATTAGAGTTAGGGTTGGGGTTAGGGTTGGGGTTGGAATTAGGGTTAAGATTAGGGTTAGGGGGGTGTTTGGGTTAGGGCTAGTCTTGTGGTTAGGGTTATGGTTAGGGTTGGGATTAGGGTTAGGGGTGTGTTGGGTTAGGGTTGTGGTTATGGTTATGGTTAGGGTTGGGATTAGTGTTAGGGGTGTGTTGGGGTTAGTATTTGAGTTAGAATTGAGGGGTTTCCACTGTTTAGGCACATCAGGGGGTCCCAAACGTGACATGGCGCCATCATTGATTCCAGCCAATCTTGTCAAATGGTGCTCCCTCCCTTTCAAGCCCCAACGTGCACTCAAACAGTGGTTTACACAAACATATGGGGCATAAGCGTACTCAGGAAAAATTGCACAACAACTTTGGGGGTCTAATTTCTCCTGTTACCCTTGGGAAAATAAAAAATGGGGGCTAAAAAATTATTTTTGTGGGAAAAAAAGATTTTTTTATTTTTACGGCTCTGCGTTATAAACTTCTGTGAGGCATTTGGGGGTAAAAAGTGCTCATCACACATCTAGATAAGTTCCTTTGGGGGGGTCACATGTGGGGGGTTTCTACTGTTTAGGCACATCGGGGCTCTGCAACCGCAACGTGACGCCCGCAGACCATTCCATCAATTCTGCATTTCAAAACGTCACTACTTCCCTTCCGAACACCGACATGTGCCCAAATAGTGGTTTACCCCAACATATGGGGAACCATCGTACTCAAGACAAACTGGACAACAGCTTTTGGGGTCCAATTTCTCCTGTTACCCTTGTGAAAATAAAAAAATCATTTTTGAGGAAAAAAAATATTTTTTATTTTCACGGTTCTGCGTTATAAACTTCTGTGAAGCACTTGGGTGTAAAAAGTGCTCACCACACATCTAGATAAGTTCCTTGGGGGGTCTAGTTTCCAAAACAGGGTGACTTGTGGGGGGTTTCTACTGTTTAGGCACATCAGGGACTCTGCAAATGTAACATGACACCCGCAAACCATTCCATCAAAGTCTGCATTCCAAAACATCACTACTTCCCTTCCGAGCCCTGATGTGTGCCCAAATAGTGGTTTACTCCCACATATGGGGTACCAGCATGCTAAGGACAAACTGGACAACAACTTTTGGGGTCCAATTTTCCTGTAACCCTCGTGAAAATAAAAAATTGCAGACTAAAATTTCATTTTTGAGGTAAAAAATATTTTTTATTTTCACGGCTCTGCATTATAAACTTCTGTGAAGCACTCGGGGGTAAAAAGTGCTCACCACTCATCTAGATTAGTTCCTTCGACGTTCTAGTTTCCAAAATGGGGTCACTTGTGGGGGAGTTCCAATGTTTAGGCACACAGGGGCTCTCCAAATGCGACATGGAGTCCGCTAACGATTGGAGCTAATTTTCCATTCAAAAAGTCAACTGGCGCTCCCCTTCCGAGCCCTGCCGTGCGCTGAAACAGTGGTTTACCCCCACATATGAGGTATCGGTGCACTCAAGAAAAATTTCCCAACAAATTTTTGGATCCATTTTATCCTGTTGCCCATGTGAAAATGAAAAAATTGAGGCTAAAAAAAATGTTGTGAAAAAAAAGTGCTTTTTCATTTTTACAGATCAATTTTTGAAGCACCTGTGGGTTTAAAGTGCTCACTATGCATCTAGATAAGTTACTTGTGGGGCCTAGTTTCCAAAATGTGGTCACTTGTGGGGAAGCTCCAATGTTTAGGCACACAGGGGCTCTCCAAACGCGACATGGTGTCCACTAACGATTGGAGCAAATTTTTCATTCAAAAAGTCAAATGGAGCTCTTTCCCTTCCGAGCCCTGCCGTGCACTCAAACAGTGGTTCCCCCCCACATATGTGGTTTCAGTGTACTCAGGATAAATTGGACAACAACTTTCGGGGTCCACTTTCTCCTTTTATCCTTGGGAAAATAAAAAAAAATTGTTGCTAAAAGATCACTTTTTGTGACTAAAATGTTAAATGTTCATTTTTTTCCTTCCATGTTGCTTCTGCTGCTGTGAAACACCTGAAGGATTAGTAAACTTCTTAAATGTGGTTTTGAGCACCTTGAGGGGTGCAGTTTTTAGAATGTTGTCACTTTTGGGTATTTTCAGCCATACTGACCCCTCAAACTGACTTCAAATGTGAGGTGGTCCATAAAAAAAATGGTTTTGTAAATTTTGTTGCAAAAATGAGAAATCGCTGGTCAAATTTTAACCCTTATAACTTCCTAGCAAAAAAAAAATTGTTTTGTTTCCAAAATTGTGCTGATGTGAAGTAGACATGTGGGAAATGTTATTTATTACCTATTTTATGTCACATATCTCTCTGGTTGAACAGAATAAAAATTCAAAATTTGAAAATTGCAAAATTTTCTAAATTTTCGCCAAATGTCCGATTTTTTCACAAATAAACGCAAATATTATCGATCTAAATTTACAACTAACATGAAGCCCAATATGTCACGAAAAAACAGCCTGAGAATCGCTAGGATCCGTTTAAGCGTTCCTGAGTTATTCACTCATGAAGGGACACTGGTCAGAATTGCAAAAAATGACCAGGTCATTAAGGTCAAAATGGGCTGGGTCATGAAGGGATTAAAATAAAATAAAAAACACTTTGCCTGGTACAGTTAACAAAATATTTTTCTTCCAAAAATTGACTATTTCATATATACTAAATAGTTCATAGGGACACTGATAATAAGACAAGTATGGAAGGGACAATATAATTAACATAATTCAGAGTATCGTCTTAATAAAGTGAAGATATGGTAATAAAAAACTCCTAAAATAGCTACTAAACAAAAAAGAGTGGAGTGCTAACTTCATAAACTAAACATAATTTTATTAACATAATAATACATAGTGTAATAAATCAGAGCATAAATATAGAGGTTGATAGAGGTAGGATCCACAATAAGTGTCCCAGGAATGAAGGGTATGGTTACGGAAAAACAATTCTGCAATATACATTAGTATATAATATAAACAGCAGGTCTCACTGTGCAAATATTAAAGTTTAATGTAGAACCATATCATACAATTCACATAAAGTAATTGTGTTGAGAGGCATTGCTGTTATGAGGCAGATTAGTATGTGGAAAAGAAGAGAACAAATTGACATGCATATCTGTGCCTGACTATCTCATATCAAGTACACTTACCCATGATGTAATGTGCTGGTGCATGGACTGAAGAAGGATTCCCTCGACCACCCCAGACTCACGTTTTGCATAAGCTTTTTCAATGGGGAAATTCCCCAGATTTGCCAGAGCTTCTGGGCAATGTATTCCAAGTCAGCACTAATTTCCGCAAGTCAGCTACAGCTGTCGCCACTGTGCCAGTGCTGCAGCAGCACATGCAAGTGCCATCTTACCGACTGGTATGTGATGTGACTAGGCACTGGAACTCCACACTGCACCTGCTGGCAAGGCTTTGTAAGCAGTAGAGGACAATTGTGGAATACCAGCTCCAACATGCCCATCAGTATTCTGGTCAGACTCCCCACATAACACCTGAAGAGTTGGTATGGATGTCTGACAAATGTGTTGTTCTCCAAGACTTTGGATGTTGTGAGCGGTGATGACGTCATCATCAGCGCAATTATCCCACTTCTTGCCTCATTTGGTTATACTAAGGTATTTATGGATAATTACTACATCAAACTTACATTATGGTACCTTTACACGATACAGACATTGATCTAGGCCAGATGGGATGTTGCAATAATAGAATATTGGCAGCATCTTTGTATTTACATTGATGTTGTGTTTGCATTAACATGGGTTAAAATTAGTGTGTGATCCCTGAACACATGTACAATTTTTGCATGCATGCATATTTTATTCCTTTTTCATCCTTTCCTGTATCTGATCTTTTTGAATAAAGTTTTTTGTATATTAAATTATTATTTGGGTTGTTGTATCCTTCCTTTTTTCCTTTTTGTTTTTGACAATTAAATATGACGTTTTGCATGCGGACCAGGTTAAAAAAAACAGTGTTAACTACTTCCTCCTTCTCCGCCTCTTCCACCTACGCCAACACCTCCTCCTCAATCTGCTGCTCCACTTGGACCTCCGCCTCCTGGTTCAAGATTAGATATTTTTATTTTTTTCTTTGTTATTTTAAGTCATATACCTATCCAGATTTGACTTCATTTTGCAGCCACCTAACTCTTACTATGATCATTTCACAGTCATTTTAAAGCACCAAAGTTCAGATTCCCATTTTCTTGTGTTTGGGTTTTGGTCCAGGGTCAAGTTCAGTCCCAAACCGAACTATTCACTGTAGGTTGGTTGAACCAGCCAATCCCAAACAGTCACAGGTCCGCTCAACACTAGTTAAGAGAGTTTTGTATATTATGTGGACCTTACATATATGGCCATTATATGTTTGTGTCTTTACTATGGTCCTGGAGATATTTATGTTTGCTCTCATAAATACAAATGCGTTCCCTATAATATTATCTTTGGCAATAAATGTCTATTGTGCAGTAAGTAATGCGTAATATATTCCAAGGCAGAATGTGGGTATTTTTACATACATTATGGATCCCCTTGAGGTCTAGAATTAATTAAGGCAAGTCATATAGTCAATCTGTGTGAAATCTATTGATGAGCGAGTGTGCTCGTTACTATTTTTTACTCACTTGAGCATCAGTGTACTCGGGTTGCTCGTTACTCAGTGAGCATGTTTGGTGCCAAGTAGACAGCCAATGAACATGTGGCTATTACCAGACTGTCATTCTAATGCCATAGCCATCTTGGTTGTGGCACTACTGTGATTGGCTGGCCGCATATTGTCATCAGGTCTATATAAGAACTGTGATGCCATGCTCGGCATACTGTACTCCTGACACAGGCAGCGTAGGAGGAAATGCTGATGAGCATTGTAGAATTGTAGCTGTGTATTAGACAGGGAATCAACCATATTTCTTTTGAGTAAACAGTCCTTCTTAGATCCAATTCTAATCAATACTAATATTGCTGTTAGCATTACTTACGGAGAGACTGTGCTGAAGGGATTGTCTAGGACAGGATAGGGTGAATTCCATGGCCTTTATACTGCAGCTTGCAATTGATGTCAATACCTTTTGTCAGGGCTAATAATATTATTTTTGCTCTTAGTCCTGAAAATTGTTCTGAGCAGGGAAATATACACCATTTTTACTGCAGCAGTTGTGCATCAAAAGCATACAGCCAGACTTAGTTGGATCTCAATAGCATTGCTATATTGATACTGAAGTCTCATATGTCCATCTGAATTGGGCAAATTTGCCTGGCAATGTAATATTGCAAGTTTTTGAGCAGTGAAATTTTATACGCCATTTAGCATGCTACAGTTGGGCTTCAAACCCCCCAACAAATAAATTGCTAAAAAAAATCACATTGGTATTTTTATACATGCATTCTTGTATGTCAGTCTGAGGTGTGCAAATTTGGCTGCAATTGTAACACAGCCTTTTACTGAGCTGTGACATTTCATACTGCATTTATCATGCTAGAGTTGAGCCTCAAAACACACAAAAAATGTAGGTTTCAAATAGAATTGCTATGCCAATATTACAGTCTTATACGTCCATCTGTAGTGGGTAATTTTTCACAACAGGGGTATATCATACGTAATTTATAATAGGTCAGACACATGGTAAGAGGTGGGGAAGTAGATGTAATGCTGATGGTGAGCGCAGAAGCCGAGGATGTGGGTAAGGTGAAACTGTGTCTACCGTGGGAGCACAACAAACATACACACCATGTCCATCTAACTTCCTATCCCACTTTGTAAGGGGAAAAAAACACCATTCTTGAAGTCAGACCAGTGTGAAAGGGTTGTTGGATAGATAGCAGATAATGCTTTCAGTCACTTTGCTAGAACCACCCTGTCTACAACACGGTCCAGTCTCAGTAGTCTTGATTTTGGACTACATAATCTTCACACTGATCCTTCTTTCTCCCACCATGCCGAATACCTGGAGACAATTTATCCCACACTTGGACACTCGGAAAAGCTGTTCACGCTACCGTTTAGAGATTCTGGCCTCTTGCCCTGCCCGTTCCAACCAGGACATGTAGTGATGCTCAGATTTTTCACTAGCCATGCTCACAAGAAGGCGGCGATTGTTAAATGCAATTACTGTCACAAGAGCTGGATGATAATGAAACACAATTGCCAGCAAGTGGTGCTGTTACGTCAGCAAATCAGGAGGAGGACCATGCAGCCAGGAAAAGCCAGGAGGATAGCCAGAAGACACAAGGTGGGCAACTGTTCCCCAGATCACCAACATGGGTGAAGTTGCCAGGCCAAGGGTTAGTTGTTGCGTGTCTGGCACTTTTTTAAAGATGGTTCAGTTAATCCAAAAAAAGCCATTTGCAACATCTGCCATGCCAGCATCAGCAGGGGTAGCAGAACTACCAGCCTGACCACCAGCAGCATGCTCAGGCATGTGCAAGCAAAAAACCCGACTACTTGGGCCAAACACAGAAACAGTATTTGCTTGTGAGACCACTGCTTCTCCCTCTGTTCTACAGGCACTCCAATCCCCTATCCATGACGTAGACAAAGATGCCTCCCACCCTGCACCTGTCATCACACGCTTGCTACCACCATCCTCAACTACATCCACGTCCTTGTACCAGCTCAGGGTTCAGTTGTTCCTACCCCTAGTTTGTTCTCCTCAAGTAATGTGTACCTGATCATTTTAGTACTCACTCATCACTAATGAAATCCTTATAAATAAATTAAAAAAATAGCTTGTGAAAGGCTCATCCAGAGCTGAAATGTTGTCCAGACATGTGGGTTGATTAAATCCTGCACGTTTAACACTAAGAAAATGGAGTGCTGCCTTCTTTTTTGAATTTATGTGAAGTTTGGACAATCGTTGGACAGATTGCCTGGGGGTCTTGCTCCCGAAGATAAGTAGAGTATTGTGCTGTTCCTGTTCTTTATTACTAATGAAATCCTTAGAAATGCACAGGCTCATGAATGTCCTGGTTGAATTTCCTCAGAACAGACAAACGTCTGCCTGGGTATTTTTTCTACACCATGAAAAAATGTGCCTACATCCTTACAAAATCCATAATCTAAAAAAAATAGCCTTACATATGATCATTCTTCATGCTTCCAAAACATCAGTACAAGCACAAGAACCACCTCTGCACTTGCTCCCTAATATATTCTACTCCTTATTACATGACAGGTTTATTACACACCGTGACAGTTTACTTGTTTCACATATTTGTATTTATTCATTAGCAAGAATGTTATTAGGGTTATTTAATTCAGACATTTTCACACATCACATAACTCCACAGAAGCTTTAGTAAATGCACTCTGGATATTGTTGAAAACAAAAAGCTTATGGTAGCTGGTAAGGAATAAATATGAATTGTAAAACATATGTTTCAGTAAACATAAAAGAAATATCATGGCATAGATCCAATGGGAGAGGTGAAACTCTTTAATGAAATCCAAGTTTTTTTTAATCACTTGTTGTTCTTCTTGCAACTGATATGTTTGATTCAATTGCTTATATACTGTAGTGTACCTAAAATGTAAATCTATGAAAAAATACATTAGAAATTGTATATTGATGATGACAAATTATGGCATATAACCTACACAGATGAACAATATTTGCTATATTTACAAGTTTCGAGCTTTGCCGAAAGAAATAATTAGAAAACAAAAACACAGAAAATAACAGCTAATATTTAGTTGTGGGTTGCTTCCTCAAAATTGTTGTCTCAATAACTCACTGCTCTGATCCTTAGGAAAGGCTCCACACTATTTAAACCCCCGATCCCTGCTTCCAGTTACCAGTTTAACATGTCCCTAATTCAGCACTATTACCCGGCTACCTTGATTACTCATGTATTATTCTGCTGCTGACCTTGAGTTGTTCTGCTCTGCTGATGATTCTGTCTTGATTTTCTCTTCTCTCTGGTGTTGTCCCAGCTTATGCAACCCCTCATCCCTCTGGCAGCTTGCTCCACTGGCCAACAGCCACTCCAGAGACATAATTCACTGGAACCTGATCCCTCTACAGGGGTTTGAAGTGAAAGGCCAGCATTGTTATGGGTCCTAATAAGGGGAGAAGCTAGTGCAAAGTCTGTGGAAGCCTTACTAAGAGTTGTCATCCTTCAATGTTCAGAGCTCCATAACAATGTGGAATTATTAACATGATGTACCACTTAGAAGAGATGGATCATTGAATTCTGCTCTCTAGTTACATAGTGTTTTGGACCTGACAAACAAGCCTCTGCCTTATTCACACATCAATATGCACTAAGACCCACCATTGGTAATTTATTCTGGGATCGCTTTTGGTAGGTTCTATTCACTGCTTATTGGGTACAATCCAAAAGACCTTGTGTGTTCAAAATGCCTTGACCCAGTCCTTCAAGAACTGACTGTTTTCTTAATGACTAATATATACCACCCATTGAAAGGTGACATTGTTTTTAGAGAATTAATGTAATTTAATTCACTCATCAGTTGCTTGAATGTTGTAGCTAATTAGAGCATAATCGTGGGTGAAAACGAGGCTTACTGTATTCATGGGGGGGTTATGTTTTTTATTATTTACAATGTTAAAATCTATAAAAATTTGATTTGCCAGTTTCACTCAAATCTTAAAATTTAATTTGTGCCAAATTTATTTAATGTAAATGAAGTTGCTATTAAAATCCAGCTTGCATGCTTTGAAGTTTCTCCAGATCACAAGGGAGACAGTAAAAAATATACTCACTGCACCACTAATCTGATCTGGCTATACAACTTCCTGCCTGCTACACAACTTGCTTTCATTCACCCTACAAGTCAACTTTACTTTTCTGTCTTAGTCTTCCTCTTTCTTCTGCATATCCAGTGTTCAGATGGCCACAAGCAATATCATGATATAACTTCAGGACTAGTCAGCACCAGACGCACCGAACAGCAAAGCTAGAAGGGAAGACTGGATGGAGTGAAGCGAGCCATTGGATGACCGAACAGAAAGTTATTTCACAGTGACAGGTGAAGGGCAAGTTTGGTATCATGCTTTTTTTTACCCTCCTTCATGACCTTAAAATGAATCAAACAAAAAGGTGGACAAGAGGCCACCATTTTTGCTTGATTCAAGCAAACTAAAACACCAAAAAAAAGTTCAGGTTTTGGCTGTTCCAATTTTTCTATAACACCAAAAAGAACCAAAATCCCAAAAATATATGTGCAAAGAAAAGGGGATAATGCAGAACACACACTAAGATGAAGCAAACTTTTCAATGATGGACTAAAAAATACATTTTTATTTCAACAAAGATAAAATAAAAATTTAATTCATGATTAAATTTGTATTTTAACTTTGTTGAAATAAAAATATATTTTTAGCCCATCATTGAACAGTTTGCTTCATCTTAGTGTTTATTCCAATTTTTTTGTAGAATTTAAATTGACTTGAGACAAATTCAGTTTATCTCTATTATTTACATTTTTTTTTTATACTTTTTACTATATTATGCTGCCTTTAAGGTGTCAGACATCTGTGAGACAGTCAATATGTATAGTTTTTTTTTTTCCAAATTTTGCATAGAAGCCAGGGGCCCAGTTGAAAGGGAAAACATTCCTCTATGGTGATTTCGGTTACTGATAGACTTGCTCCGAACAAGTTTAGAATGGTAAACTGGATTCTGTCTGGTTTACTTCAGACAAATTTTTATTATGTTTTTTGTTGTGTTTTTTATAATTTCGTGTTTTCTTAAACTATAAGACATTTAATTTATATCCACACCCTCCAGTTGGGTCTTTTGCAGAATCACCACCAATCAAGGTTAGGTAAATGATGGGATCTCTTGTGGTCTTTGCCGTGCATTTGATGTGTCCTATGTGGTTTTTCATACCCAGTATGTTGGGAGAAACCACACAGCATGTCTTACCACTTGAATGCAATGTGCTTCTGTATCTTTTGTTTTGGCTTGTAGTAATGCCTAGTTTGAATTTATTTTATCACTTTCTAAGATTAATGACAAAGGAAAAGCACAATGTAGATATCTAAGATGGTTCAGAATTTTTATTTTAAGTGAGATACAATTGTTTAATAAAACAGACATACTAGAGCGCTGAGAGATTATTTTTAAGTACACTGGTGACAAATCACTAAAATCAATTACCATTTTTGAAGCATTAAATAAAATGCTATTGAGTAGAAAGTGACTATTGGAATGTGTTGACATTGTTTTAATTTGAAAAAAAATGTAATGTGTTGAGGTAGCAAAAAATGTTTAAAGTAAAAAAAAACTAATCCTTATATTATATGCCACATGTGCAGTAGGCAGCATGTCAATTGAGGCTATGTGCACATGTTGCGGATTGTATGCTTTTTTGCAGCATTTTTTCGCTGTGAAAACGCATGCACAACACAGCCCATTGAATTCAATGGAACTCTGCAATGCTGTGCTAATGCTGCAGTGGAATCTCATCGTGGAAAAATACGCAGCATGCTTATTCTTAGTGAAGAATCTCGACGATTCCGCACACATAGGACCGCATTGAAACGCTCACTTTACACATGTGGCTATGCCCACCATGTGTAAAGTGAGCGCTTCATGTGCGATAATACCCGGGTCTGGAAGAGAGGAGACTCTCCTCCAGGCCTTTGGGAACCATGTTTCTGAAAAAAAAAGAATTAAAATAAAAAATAATTAAAATAAATATTGATATACTTACCTTTCGATGGCCCCCAGAGTCCTCCCGCCTCTCAGCGGTGCACACGGCGGCTTCCGTTCCCAGGGATGCATTGCGCAAAGGACCTGGGATGACATCACAGTCATGTGACCGTGACATCACAAAGGTCCTTCGTAATTTTTTTATTATTTTTAACATTCTATGTTTTACTATTGATGCTGCATAGTAATATGGTCAAAGTAAGGGCTAGGGGGCTGAAAAACAAAGCAAAATGGGGTAAGAGCAGTACAATTGCCCTGCAAACAAATGTGGATAGGAAAATGACTTAAAATAACCTAGAATAAAAAATTAAAATAATAATCTTGAACCAGAAGACAGAGGTCCAAGTGGAGAAGTAGAGCATTGCCTTGCAAGTGTATTTTACTTTACTTTTAAATAAATAAATAAATGAAAAATCTACCTGCTGGGGGCTGGTCTTATTATGCTGGGAAAGGGCCAATATCCATGGACCTTCCCAGCCTATTAAAATCAGCCGCAGCTTTCTTCTTTGCCTTTGCTAGTTAATAAAAATGGGGGATTTTAAAGAAAATGATGTGGGACTCCTTATTTTTAATTACCAGCTAAGACAAAAACAGACAGATGAGGGCTGAATTTAATAGGCTAGGAAGGTCCATAGATATTGTAGCTTTCCCAGTCAAATAAGACCATCCCTCAGTCACCCCAAAAATGGCACCAATTCTGGTTCTTAGCCTCGGCTCTTCCCAATTTCTCTGGTGTGTTGGCAAGCAAGGTAATGGCTTTGTAGTTAATGTCAGCTGTGTACTGTCCACTGACATCAAGCCCAGGGGCTAGTAATGGAGAGGCACCTATCAGACAATCCATTACTAACCCCTATAGTTAACAAGCTTTATTAGGCTGCCAAACCCAAACAGTAATACAAATGTACATAAAGAAGTCTGTGCTCTGTGTCCGATACGAAACCCGAACCTTACAGTTCGGGTTCATTCATCGCTAAAAATAATAAGTAAAGGTACCCTTTACCTAGAAATATAGAGTGTTTAAACTTCCCTAGCAATTAGATTGTGATAGTTCTGATGTCTAAGGCTATGTGCACACGTTGCAGAATTGCCGCGGAAATTTGAGACAATTCTGCAACTTCCTGTACAGCCAACAAACAAATTAGCCAAAGAACAATTAATTAGTATCTCATGTGTGGCTATTAAGTGAATAATTGAAATAATATGCCAAAAACTGTAAATTAGGGTGTTTAATTTTTCCTAAGTTATTATTTTCATATGACTTTGGTCTAAGTCATCTAAAAGATCCATGTAAAATTTTTTAGCAAAATCGATTAATATTTAGGGTTGCACACTTTGATCACTTTTATCTGAAAGTACTGAAATTCATGAAAATGTATCATTGACATCACACTAATGTGTATGTTGTGTTTCTATTATGTTTTGCAGGTAGTTAAACTGAAAATGAGTACTAGAAAGAGAATTTGATTACTTGAAAGTGCCTGGTGGTGAATTTTTGGGAGCTCGACTCCCTTCCAAGGAACAAGTGTTTTTAGTTTTTATTTACCATCACAAGGAAATGAAAGAAACACTCTCGTGTGCTGATAAATCCACAAGTATTACACTACAGGAAGTGTGGAAGAAAGCAAGTATCCCAGTCATGGCAGAGGAGAATATACAAACTCGTATACAGAAGTTATGCAAGGAATATCAACATCTGGGTAAAGAGAAATCAAGAAACACTGACAAATCAAATACGAAGCCGCAGATTTGGAAAGGTGATCTTGTTGAGCTGTTTGATATTGCCAGACAAAATGTGATGTCCATGAATAGCGTACTAGAAGATGATAAAGCATTCCTTATGTCACAAAGAGAGGATTATATGAGTTTATCAATGAGTGGTGTAGATAAGGTTCTTGCCTCGCAAATTAAAAATAAGAAAATAATTACATAAAAAAAGGAGGCATACAAGATGAAACATTATAAAGAAATCGCCAAAATGAACAAGACAGTTATAGTGGAACACTCAGTCTCATCTCCATCATCATCAATTCATGAAGAGGACAAATTTTCTGCACCACCAGTGAAAAAATCATGTGTATGTCGTAGATTAAAACCTCTTGATCACACACTCACGGCTACATGGGATTGAGAACAACTCTCCATTCGACAAGCAAGTACTCCATTTATTGCAACTGCAAAAAGCCTTGGTCACGATGTTTCATGCATTTCCATATCTCCATGTACCGTTTTCTGAGCTTGGGTGATTAACAGAAGACAAATGGCTGAGAACATGGAAAAGTCGCTGTTTAAAAATCCTCCTCATTTAGTTTTACATTGGGTTAGTAAATTGTTGCCTTCAGTTATCTTTGGGAGTGTCAAAACTCTAGAAGATAGAGTTGCTGTTCTTGTAACTGGAAAAGATTTTGAGCATTTGCTTGGTGCACCTGTTGCCCAGAAAGGTACTGGTGAGCTAATGGCTGAAGTTGTTATTCAGGAGGTAGACCAATTCTCGCTACGTAACCGTATCATTGGTATATCTTTCCATACAACTGCATCTAGTACAGGAATGATCCAAGGAGCATGCATCAGAATTAAAACTGAATTTGGGCGACCATTGTTGTGGTTGGCTTGCTGTTACCACACCCACAAATTAATCTTGAAAGGAGTGTTTGGTAAGTGCTGTAACATACCATCAAGTGGTCCTGACATACAAATTTTCCCGAAAGTTCCAAAATCAGTGGAATTCAGTTGATAAGAAGTCCTATTCCACAAAGTTAGATGAAGAAAATCCAATTCAAGGTTTTCTAGAAGAACAACGTGTGAAAATGGTGGACTACCTCAACAATGTCTTGAAAGATGGCAGTCATCCAAGTGAAAATTACAAATAATAATAATCTTTATTTGTATAGCGCCAACACATTCCGCAGCGCTTTACAGTTTAACAGTTTCAAACACAACAGTCATAAGTAACAATGTTAACAATACAATAATTAAAGCAAAATAAGATGACCCTGCTCGTGAGAGCTTACAATCTACAATGAGGTGGGGGAGATACATAGTACAGGTGTGTATTTACAATGATGTATTTACAATGATGGTCCATCCATCTTCAGGGGGTGGGGGATAGATGGAGATAGTGAATGGGCTACACACACAAACATAAAATGACTGATTAGTGAACGTGGTAGGCCGCTCTGAACAAATGTGTTTTGAGGGAGTGCCAAAAACTATGCAAATTGTGGATGGTCCTAATATCTTGGGGCAGAGCATTCCAGAGGATTGGTGCCACATGGGAGAAGTCTTGGAGTCGGGAGTGGCAGGTATGGATTAGTGCAGAGGTTAGTCAAATAGGGGTGGGAAATGTCCACCAGCTGGGCTATTTTCATGAGACCATTCCATCAGCAAGGGCTATATGTGGGTGTAACTATGACGAGGATGGAGAAGTTGACTAAGATGGTGAAGGACTACTTAAGTGACCATACCAGCATCCTTCCTGATTCTTCAGTGCCCTTTACCTATTGGTTGTTCAAGCTGCACACTTGGCCGGACCTCTCCTTGTACACCTTGGAAGTGTTGCCATGCCCTGCCACGAGCTGTCAGCGGAAAATGCAGACAGACTGACTCCTCTAAAATTGAGCAAGCGCTGAATTTCCTCTGACTTTGTTTGCCCTGCGGATAACAGCAATGTTATTTAAAAGCAGGCCAAATGTTTTTTTCCATCCCTTACTGTCTAAAACCATTTTGTTCAGAAAATCAACGCATCCTCCTTCTGCTTCTACAGCAAGTACTTAATCTGTGTATACCCCACATGAGTATTGCTTTGTACTTTTTGAAAACTTTGCACATTGTGCAATGGTGAAACTTATACTTTATATCTCTATCTATTGTAGTAACTGCTATGTGTATTGTGATGTCCCCATCACCGCGTCTTTCAGCGAGTATGATACACACACCTTGGTTAATTTTTGGAAAACTTTGCACATTCTGCAATGGTGGAACTTGTACTCTCTATCTCTCTCTATTCTAATAACTGCAAAATGTATTGTGAGGTCCCCATCATGGACTCTTTGAGTGTGTATGATACAGCCCCCTTGGGGTAATTTTTGGAAATCTTTGTACAAGAAGGGCAGGCCAAGACAAAATCCACAACATCCTTGTGCAAGGCATGCCCCCAATAATGTCGGGAGATGAGGAGGACCGTTTTCCTCTGATCAGCATGTCCAGCCAACTTAGATAAAATGACCCCACTGAAGAACCTACTTCCTATTGGGTTTGGCCACATAAGAGTAACCGGAAGGGAGCCAGGACAAATCTAACAGAGCAACTGTAATAATATTGGAAGGGTCCATGATGTGATGGGCTCCTCCTCTTGGTTGAAAGAAAGGAATGATCTAGAGAGGGCATCTGCCCATTAACATTTTTATCTGCTGGCTGAAAATGGATAGAGGTTGAAGCGGGTGAAAAACAGAGACCACCAGGCTTAAGTTGCTGTGCAGAAAGCAGATAGGCCAAATTCTTGTGATCTGTGTATGTAACCACCAGATGCACAGCTCCCTCCAGCAAGATGCACCTTTCTTCCAAAGTCAGTTTAATAGCCAACAGTTCACGATTTCTAACAGAATAATTGCTTTCTACAGCGGAGAAAGTATTGGCAAAGAAGCCACAGGTCACCATGCGGTTGAAGGAACATTTCTGGGTGAGAACTGCTGAGGCCCCAGAATAGGAAGCATCCACCTCCAGAAAGGAATGCTTGGTATTATCCAGATGATGCAGCACAAGAGCTGAGGAGAAAGTCTGTTTCAAAGACACAAATGAGTTCTCTGCCACAGGAGACCATACCTTAGGATTGGTCCCCTTGCGAGTCAGAGCTGAAATGGGAACTGTCTGGGAGGAGACATGAGGAATGAACCGACGATAAATGGTCACAATCGCCTTCACACCATCAGACCGTGGCCACGTTAAAATGGTGGATACTTTTTCAGGATCCATCTTCAGGCTGGTCTCGGAGATAAAATACCCCAGAAAAGGCACGGAGGTTTGCTCATAAGGACATTTCTCAAACTTGGCGTAAAGACTGTTTTTCCTAAGCCTCTGCAGAACCTGGCAGACATCTATTTAGTGTGAGGGCAAATCTGGGAAGAATACCAAGATATCATCTAGGTACATCACCAAACACATGTAGAGAAGATCCAGGAAGATGTCATTCACTAGTTCCTTAAAAACAGCTGTTGCATTGCAGAGTCCAAACGGCATTATCCGATACTCATAGTGGCCATCTTGTGTATTAAATGCCATCTTCCATGCATCTATTCAGCGGATTCAGATCAGATTGTATGCTCCATGCAGGCCAAGTTTAGTAAGACCCTTTCAACCGATCAAACAGCTCAGAGATGAGAGACAGAGAATATTTATTCTTTACCGTGATCTAATTAAATCTCTTTAATTGATACAGGGTCGGAGAGAGCTGTCCTTCTTCTTTACGAAAAATAATTCAGCTACTGCCTGGGAGGACGACTTCGGGATCAAATTTCTGGCCAAATTTTCTTAAATATATTCAGACATTGCATGGGTCTCGGCTTGAGACAGAGGATATATTCAACCTCTAGGATAAGATGGTCAATGGAACAGTTGTACGGCCGATGTGGTGGTAAGTTCTCTGCCTCCTTTTTGTCAAAGACATTGGAGTCCATCCAATAAGATGCAAGCAAATCGGGCAGGTTAGATGGAGAAACCTTTGTTCAAATCTGGAAGGATGGGAACCAGGCAGATCTCGTGGCATCATGTCCTCAATGGAGGACTTCTCCAAAACTTCAATCCAAGATGGGCTTGTGTGTCCGCAGCCATGGCAAACCCTGGAGCAGAGAGTGAGATAAGCCTGACAACACATAGAGAGAGATCTTCTCAGAAAGTAACATCCCCAACTAAAGCTCCATGGGCTACATAACCAACTGGATGGTGTCAGGAAGGTTTCTCAATCCGCCAAAGAGATTACCGTATTTTTCGGACTATAAGGCGCACCGGACCATAAGATGCACCCAAAATTTTCAGAAGGAAAATAGGGAAAAAAATTAATGTGTAAAATGGGGGTCTGTCTTACAGTCTGACAGCTTACCTGGGGGGATCAGCAGCGCTGGTGGAGCAGGGTCACAGGGGGTGTTCAGTGGTCCAGAAATATGACTCCCATCCCAAGCTGGTGCGGTGGTGGTGCTCTGTGATGTAGGGGGAGCTCTGCCGGCATCTTCTCAAAGCCCAGAGGTCCCGCATATCCATTCTTGCGACCTCTGGAAAATCCCTGGCTGGTGCGGTGCTGGACGGTGCTCTGTGGTACGGGGAAGCTCCGTCGGCATCTTGTGAAACCCCAGAGGCCACACATATCCATTGATGTGATGCGGTGGCTTCCGGAAAATCCCTGGCTGGTGTGACGGTCGGTGCTCTGTGCTGGGGGGGCTCTGCCGGCATATTGTCAAAGCCTGGAGGCCCCACATATCCATTGCTGCGATGCGGTGGCCTCTGGGAAAAAGGCCGCCTGGGGTGGCGTATGCTCAGATTGAGATCTCAGCAGGACACGAGATCTCGTTGTTGAGATCTCAATCTGAGAATGCGCCACCCCCGGTGGCTATTTTCACGGAGGCCACCGCATAGCAGCAATGGATATGTGGGGCCTCCAGGCTTTGACAAGATGCTTGCGGAGCCTCCCTGCACCACAGAGGACCACCTCCGAACCTGACGCACCTGATACAGCAGCTTGTGATCATCGCCAAGCAGTGTCGGACCGGGACCGCCGCAGAATCGCCTGACTCCTGGTGCCGCCACAGGATTTGTAAATATATTCCAACTATAAGACGCACCCCATTTTCCCCAAAAACTTTTTGGGAAAAAAGTGGGTCTTATAGTCCAAAAAATACAGTACCATCTACTCCGGAAGGCATTTGATACTGCTTGACCACAGCTTGTTGAACGAAATTACCTGCGGAACCAGAGTCCAGGGGGGCTAGCTCAATAAAAGAGCTTTTGCCGCAGATGACTGATGCAGTCAGAGTCAATGATAGAAAGGGGAAGCCTTGCCCAAGGTAGCCTTTCCAACAGATCGTGTAGCATATAAACCCCTTAAAAATATGAACTTTAATGAATATACATTAAAAATACCACTTCCCAGTGAATACAAAAAACAAAACAAAAATGAAAGAGATCTGATAGTGCACCTGTTCCTAATAGGCTGACCCTGCACTGACCTGCTGTCCCTGCCTGACAGTGGAGGTTGGCACCCTGACAGATATATCAGATATATATATATATATGTATATTCATTAAAGTTCATATTTTTAAGGGGTTTATATGCTACACGTTTTGATTCTTCCCCTTCTTTTATTAATTTTTTGCATGTTTCTACAAAAGCCTTTCCAACAGACCCTAGGCACTGGCATTTCCCTATCTCTTAGGACAGGATTGGATAAAGTGCTCGGAGCTGCCACAATAGAAATACATTCTCTCAGTGCAATGAATCTCCTGGCGATGCTTAGTCAGCTTCACTTGATCAACCTGCATAGTTTCTGGGAGAGATGTTGCTGCAGGAACTTGCTTGGAGATTGGTCTTTGGATGGTGGGGGCCAAGGGCACAGATCAACTTTCGCGGGCCACCTCCTTGGTCCACTTTTGGAAGCTGATGTCTATCCATGTTGCTAAAGACACCAGGTAATCCAGTGAGGTAGGTATGTTTTGACCTGCGAATGCATCTTTGACTCGCCCGGCGAGGCCCTTCCAGGAGATTGCTACCAGAGCTTCATTATTCCAAGCGAGTTTAGAAGACAAGGTGCGAAAACGGACCATATTTGCTGTTTTTTGTCATCAAAATTCATCACTTTTCCCCAAAATACCAAAACAAGAAATTCTAGGCAGGAACATGATCAAGATGTCAACACCTGTAAAAGGTAACATTATTGGTGTGTAAAGTTTGACAATTTAATGTAAAATTTCATAGTTAAATAAAGTTTGCAACACACACACTTTGTTAGGTAGGCAGTTACAGTTCAATCAATTTTTCAGTTTCTTTTGTATTCTTAAAAATAATTAATCCCCTCTCACAAAACAGTTGCAAAAGGAATGCAAAATCTTAGTACAGTTGTTTGTGACAAGCACGGACATAGTCTGACTGATTTCTGACACTGATTTCAGATTTTGTTTTCTGTAAAAAAAAAACTGTTCTGTTGTGTTGCTTCTGCTTTAAGTATTGATTTAAGGATGAAAAAAATCTAAATTGTAATTCATCTTTAGTGTTGAGCATTCCGATGCTGCAAGTATCGGGTATCGGCCGATACTTGCTGTATCGGAATTCCGATACCGGGATTCCGATACTCTTGTGGTATCGGGTATCGGGTATCGGAACAACATTAATGTTAAAATGTGTAAAATAGAGAATTAAAATAAAAAATATCGCTATACTCACCTGTCCGACGCAGCCGGGACCTCAGCGCAGGAACCGGCAGCGTTGTTTGTTTAAAATTCCCGCTTTTACATGGTTACGCGAAGTCCCGGCTTGTGATTGGTCAGGGCGGCCATGTTGCCGGGCCGCGGACCAATCACAGCAAGCCGTGACGAAAATACGTCACGGCTTGCTGTGATTGGTCCGCGTCCCGGCAACATGGCCGCCATTAACCAATCACAAGCCGTGACGTCACGGGAGGCTGGAAACGCGCTCATTTTAAAAAGGGCGCGTGTCCAGCCTCCCGTGACGTCACGGCTTGTGATTGGTTGCGTCGCGGTCAACCAATCACAAGCCGGGAGGCTGGACACGCGCCCATTTCAAAATGAGCGCGTCCAGCCTCCCGGCTTGTGATTGGTTGATCGCGGCGCAACCAATCACAAGCCGTGACGTCACGGGAGGCTGGACACGCGCCCATTTCAAAATGAGCGCGTCCAGCCTCCCGGCTTGTGATTGGTTGATCGCGGCGCAACCAATCACAAGCCGTGACGTCACGGGAGGCTGGACACGCGCCCATTTTAAAATGAGCGCGTGTCCAGCCTCCCGTGACGTCCCGGCTTGTGATTGGTCAGGGCGGCCATATTGCCGGGACGCGGACCAATCACAGCAAGCCGTGACGTAATTTCGTCACGGCTTGCTGTGATTGGTCCGCGTCCCGGCAACATGGCCGACCTGACCAATCACAAGCCGGGAATTCACGTAACCAAGTAATAGCGCGATTTTTAAACAAACAACGCTGCCGGTTCCCTCGCTGAAGTCCCGGCTGCGTCGGACAGGTGAGTATAGCGATATTTTTTATTTTAATTCTTTCTTTTACACATTTATATGGTTCCCAGGGCCTGAAGGAGAGTTTCCTCTCCTTCAGACCCTGGGAACCATCAGGGATACCGTCCGATACATGAGTCCCATTGACTTGTATTGGTATCGGGTATCGGTATCGGATTGGATTCCGATACTGTGACGGTATCGGCCGATACTTTCCGATACCGATACTTTCAAGTATCGGACGGTATCGCTCAACACTATTCATCTTCTGTCGCTAACCTCATCTTTCGGCCTTTCACAGCTTACTAACTTTCCTACACATTAAGACGGGAATACATTGGACATGTTCTTCTCTCAGCTCTGCTAAGTGTATGAGCTTACTAACTTTCCTTTCCTGCTTTCTGACTACAATCGTCTATCTATCTCTGCCAAAAACTGTCACCCCACATAGGAAGCAAACACTTGCCAGACTTACAGAAATCTGTTTGCCATCAATTCCCAGCAACTTATGAAGAATTTGCATAAATTGTGGGCACCAATCTCCTCCTTCTCAATTTCCAAAGCAGGTTTGAAACAATATAATAAAGCACAGGAAAGTGCCCATGATTAAGCTGAACCCCTTATGCACAAAATAATTTGGCACAGATGATGGTAACACTGACAAGCAATGCAAACACATTTTCTCCAGCAATGCTTGAAGTGTGCAGAATGTCTGAGGAAAAAATCCCTTTTGGCAGAAAATGTCATCCATTATAAGTTTATGCTTGCTTTCAGTGGGATTATCTTGTATTTATAATACCTTTTAATGGCAAAAAATAAATAAATAAATTATGTTACAAAGCAAGCTTTCGAGGCTTCTTATTGGTCTCTTCTTTAGGAATGGTATGACAAAGTTTCTGAAGAAACACAAATATATGCAAAAAAAAACAACAGAGACATTGCATAATAATAGGACATTTAAATAAACAAACTAAGCTCAAAGAATGAATTCTTAATTGGATTAGATTAGTGGTGTGAAAATGTTATAGTCCCAATATCCAAGTAAGATTCGAGACCTGGTGTTCTCACTGTCTCTTGAGCAGAGTCATCAGATTCTGTAGTAAGTCATAAATTCTCCTTGTTATGTTTTTTTGTGCATATATTTATGTTTCTTCAGAAACTTTGTTATACCATGCCTGAGCAAGAGACCTATAAGAAGCCTTGAAAGCTTGCTTTGTAACAGCATTTATTTTATTTTTGTTAGCTATTGTTAGCCATTAAAAGTACAGTAGCGGTCAGAATCTGGGCCATCACCATCATTTGGTAACAGTGGAGCACGGTTTGCACTGCGGAGTCAATTTCTGTCTCCAGAGTCACTGTATAAGTATTTCCTGTAGCGTATAAGCTCTTTTGGTCAGCAATGTTCTTTCTCTCTTTTGTAAAGTGTAAGCTCTTATGGCAAGCAAGGTCCTCTCTTTCTCTTTTGCAGAGTGTAAGTTCTTATGGAAAGCAGTGTACTCACTCTAGAGTATGAACTCTTATTCTCAGTATGGATCTCTCTTTACCCACTACCTGACGTTTAATTCCTAAGCAATTACAAGCTTTCCAATATTGATATTGGTATAGATTTATTCACTGCTAATCAAATTTTGGGTGAAAATTCGGTGAAGTTGGTAAATTTGAATTTTAAAAGATATTCGTTCATCTATAATCTCTGGCCTTGGGACTGTTTATCACTTAAAAATGCTTCAATAAAAAAAAGATGAAGATAGTCAATACAATTGTAGCATCGGTGTCCCTGTTTTCATCCTCCTTCCCCTGGCAGAGCTGCTGACTCACTTACCACCACAGCCCCCGTCTCGCACTGCCTGCTCCTCCTGGTGCTGCCCAGGTCACAGATCCATGGGCACTATGCTTAGGGTGCTTGAGCTCCTTCTTAAAGGAAAGCATGTGCTATCTTAAAGTGTCCCCAGCCGTCCAGCGTAACTGCCTACACTTGCTATGACATTCTCTATACCAACCATTCCTGGCCGCACATGCAGTGCCAGTCTGTATACCAGTCGTACCTGCCCCCACTTGCAATGCCAGTCTGTATACCCTCCGTACCTGTCTGCCCTTGCCATGCCAGTCTGCATACCAGCCGTACTTGCCTGAACCTGCCTTGCCAGCCTGTATATCAGTCGTACCTACCTGCACTCATCTTGTCTCCCAGTATTATTGCCATGCCTGCCTGTACCTGCCAAGTCCATCCTTTCTTAACCGTTCCATCTTCCTTCTCTTTGGGGGTCAGCTGCCATGTGTCCAAGGAGTAACACTGGAGTAACACCTGGCATCCATCGGGTGCAAAGTCTAACATCACCATCAGGGGCTCTAGCAAAGAGTCATTTGTTCGCCTAGTTATGCCTCTTCAGGCTCTCCTCGGACCATGGCACAGCTGTTCCATTACCACATACATTACAACAATATTTTCAGTTTTGTACTGTTTTGTGTTGATTTGCATCCCACTCATCACATCCTTTTAATTTTGATTTTTCCAATGAATATTCAAAGCTTATAATCACCAAGGTACTTTGAAATCCAATAATTAATGGTATTCATGTTTCTAGGAAGTCTCAACTGACTTGAATCACAGAAGATATCATCAGTAATTTGAAAATTATTTATATATGTTGAAGTGTGAATAATTAATACAGACGTGCTCTTCCTTAAATGTTTTTTTGCTAAACATATCTCAAGATATGTGGCACAAGATTGCCAGCTTTAAAAAAACATGACTTTCAAATTGTCTGTTAGAATAGAAACGGTACATGATACCAGCTGACAGCACATGCGATCCGGTAGTTATCAGTAGAAGTGATGTCACCTTCCCCACTCACCACCCAATGCAGAAGTGAATGAAGCCGGAATAACCCATAACCTGCCTGACATTTTCCCCCAAAATAAAGCAGAACATTTATAGGAATGCTTTTAAATGTTAATATGTATCAGAAAAAGTTTTTTCATGCACTTTTTATTTGACAACAAAGAAAATGTATATTTTTGTGAATTCTGATACCCTTTTGTTTTTGAACAGTTTTATACAAGAAATTGCAATTAGAGGATAAGCATGAATTGACAGCCTTAAATATCCAGGTTCCCATCAGTGACAGTTACAATAGGGGCTTTAAACGGGTTTTCCCATTATAATCAATACATTTTGGAACAAAAATAATATGCACATTTGGATGTGTTAAACAAATGATCCTGTTCTTAAATAATTGGACCATAGACACACACTCACACTTTATGTGACACATACACAGTATGTTACACAAATAAAGTGAGGGAAATAAGTGTTTGATCCTTCTTTGATTTTGCAAGTTTGCTCACTGACAAAGACATGAACAGTCTATAATTTTAAGGGTAGGTTAATTTTAACATTTACAGATAGAATATCAAAATTAAAATCCAGAAACTCACATTGTACAAATTATATACAGTTATTTGCATTTTGCAGTGAGAAATAAGTATTTGCTCCCCTACCAACCTTTAAGAGTTTTGGCTCCTACAGACCAATTAGACAGTCCTAATCAACTCGTTACCTGCATTAAAGACAGCTGTGTTACATAGTCATCTTTATAAAAGACTCCTGTCCACAAACAAAATTAATCAGTGAGACTCTAACCTCTACAACATGGGCAACATGGGCAAGACCAAAGAGCTTTATAAGGATGTCTGGAACAAGATCATAGACCTGCACAATGCTGGAATGGACTACAAAACTATAAGACTCTGGGTAGGAAGGAAACAACTGTTGGTGCAATAGTAAGAAAATGGAAGAAATACAAAATGACTATCAATCAACATTGATCTGGGGTGCCATGAAAAATCTCACCTCGTGTGGTATCCTTGATCATGATATAAAAGGGTTAATGTTTTGCCTTTAAGTGCCTTTTGCCTTTAGTTGCTAGAATTTTTAGAATCTGTTGATGCAGTAGTCTGATAGTCTTCTCTTCAAGGAGACTATACTTCTAATCATGTATGTTTTCAATAGTCAGCCACAACATGTTCTGGGTGCGTGGTAAATAAAGTATGACCCTGGGTAAGGGTGGGAGCTACATGAATTACATTGAGAATTACATTTGTTATAAATGGTATAAAATGCTGCCTCTTGCTGCATTACATCAGATAAAAGTGACTTTGCTCACAGAACACGTGCGATTTCCTTTTTTCTCCAAGCGCTTGTAAATGAAGGGCTTTAACCTCCTGATTTGGCCTCACTGGTGATCTGGCATGTCTGACATTGAGTCAGAACTCAAACAGCTACAACAGTTTTGGCGCCCGAATGGGGGCCATGGTAACCAGCCTATTCGGAATCTGTATGTGGGAGCTTCCTGGGAGATTGGACATGCAAAACAAAGCTGCAGCAAGGTGAGAAATTTTATTCTTACAAATTGTTTTGCACTTTCAATCTCTCTTCTGGGTCTCCTCATATCTCTGGATAAAGGCTGCGAACACGGTTCAAAAAACCTACATCACCAGTGAGTTTTGTGTTTTGTCTGTTTATGTCCATATGAAAGTTGAATAATAGAGTAATAAGATGATAATTGTTATCTGTCAATATACTAATTGGTTGTGAACTGTGTAGTACAGAGCTGGGATAGACTCTGTGCAGTGTTGTTATTTTGGTCACTTTGGATTGGCAGTACATTATATGAAGCTGTATTTTGTATAGGGTTGTGGTTTTTGTTGTTTGGCCTTAAGCGCTTTCAGAGTGTCAGTGGACACTGCTGCAGTTTTTTATAAGTTGTGTTAATTCCAAAGTGCAAAATAGGCAGGCTGTGTCAACCCATGTATGTCTATGAGAATCTCTGAATGACATGAGAGAGTTGAGAGTGAGTAATTGAGCATAAGGGATAAATAAATCCCTGATTGATGAGGAGTTCCGTTAGGTGTGGTCCTCTGTATGTGACAGAAGACATTATTCAACTCAATTTGAGCTGAATTAGGTGGAGTGATTGAGATAAGGGATTTTCTTCTTGTAAAAATCAATTTAAAAGTGAAAGGAGAGAAAAAAAATCCCTTAATGAGCACATATGAATGATCACATAAGTATCATTACTTATCCAATTGTTGCTGAGGGTCCAGGAAGGATGAGTTGTTGATATTTTTAATGTACATTTAATTTACATCTGAGATTCAGTGTCATAAATGGTTTGACATTGGATAGGTTTCTATATGTGTTTTGGCCATACTCGGTCAGAATCATCTTATTCAAATTGTGCAGTGATCTGCCTGTATAGCAAAACTGTTTTTGATTCCGAGAGGATGAGTGTTTTGTAGAGATTAAGTCTGAAAACTGCTATATTCTGTTTCTGTGTGAAAGACACTAAATTTCTAAAATTCTGATGAGAGGGGCAGCTGCGCGATTGCATTCTCCTTCTGTGTGGATTGATGCTGTGAGTCCTTATCTCTGCTGAGTGCCAGAGTAAGGGGGGCATGTAGCTGCGCTCAAGATTCTTTGAATATTCTGTCCTTCATGTGGTGCACACTCAGAGATCTGTGTTTTGTGTTTAAAACAATAGTACTGTATTGAAGTAGAATAGAAATATTGTAAGTTGAAGTTGGACGTTGAAAGTAAAAGAACTGTGCCTATTTTAAAGGAAATTTGTGAAATATTGGTAAAAAGATTCACCTGCTTCAAGTTGAGTGATTGATATATAGCAAATTGAGGTTCAACGGAGGAGGTAGCCAACTACACTGCTGATGTAGTAGGTGAGAGGCCTAACACATCAGGGCCTTCCTTTTCTAGCCAGCTGATCTAACGGGTGAGAGGTGGTTTAGCCTTCCTGTTACATCCTTTAGGTCTACCAGGTGAGAGGCAGAAAGCCTTCCTGCTCAATCTTGACACTCACTCTGACTTGCTGCGTGCGGCCGCCCGTAGATAAGGTAAGGCACACTAAAAAGGGCATTTGTAGAATAAAGGTGAGCTGTCTGAAGAATAAGTTGAAGCTATGGGCAACTTGTTCTGTGTGCAGTCAGGGCCCCGATGGGATCCAGGACCGCTATGCAGATTGTAAAAGACAGAGAAGGAAAGGAAGCAGTGAAAGATGTGGGACCAATATTGAAAAAGGCAAACCTGCCAGAGTGTGGATGTTTGGATGTACAAAAAAAGGCACAGACAAGGGAGGAAAATAGCAGGTGAATAAATGGTGTCTGAGAGAGTGCAGCAGTACGGAAGTAAGGTGTATTATGAATGTTTTGATGCTCAAATGTCTGACTATGACCGACACATTAATGCTACCGTCATACCTTTGTAGGACCAGAGATCCAGACAAGACAGATGGACTTGTAAACACTATGGTCAGAAAACCCAGACTGGAGAAATACTTGTATGACCTGTGCTGCAACCCGACCTAAGTAAATTGCAATGAATCCTGTCCAGACAAGATCACATGTAATGACATAAGAAGCTGACACAGGAGTGTGGTTAGTGGGTAGTGGGGACATTGACTTTTTGGGAGTAAGCTGACAGTAATCCTTTTGGGAAGGAAGCTGTAGAACAGCATGTCACCCCCACTGATCATCCAGTCATCTCCACCACCAGACCGACTTCCAGAGAACCAACCACATCAGGACCAAGAAGGGTGGGTAGGGTAAGACAGATACAGGAGTATTATCCCTGGAGGCCCTCTGACTAGCTAGCTATGCTAAAACAATTGGCTGACCCTGAGAATCAACCTTTCCCATTTTACAGACAAATAAAGAAAATATGATGGACGTATAAGTGCACCTGGGCAGACCTAGAGAGTTTGGTGAGCACAAAGGCAGGTGACGTACTAGGATGCAAATTTAAGACTTTTACAGATGTGACAAAAGGAAAGATTGTAGAGATGTACTTTGGACGGTTACAGTTGAGATGGGCAGACATGGGGTACAGTCCAATAAACCCACTTGATGTTAAAATATTGGTAAATGCATTTATTGATGGTATGAACAAAGGCTTACGAGATGCAGTACAGCCAGCCAGACCTGAATGGAGAAATGTAGATCCAAAAGACCTCCTGAAGGATGCTAAAGGAGTTGAACAAACTAGGACAATAAGACGACCAGTAGTGTTGAGCGATACCGTCCGATATTTGAAAGTATCGGTATCGGAAAGTATCGGCCGATACTGGCAAAGTATCGGATCCAATCCGATATCGATACCCGATACCAATACAAGTCAATGGGACTCAAGTATCGGACGGTATCCCTGATGGTTCCCAGGGTCTGAAGGAGAGGAAACTCTCCTTCAGGCCCTGGGAACCATATTAATGTGTAAAATAAAGAATTAAAATAAAAAATATTGCTATACTCACCTCTCCGAGGGAACCGGCAGCGTTGTTTGCTTAAAATGCGCGCTTTTCCTTCCTTCCGTGACGTCACGGCTTCTGATTGGTCGCGTGCCGGCCATGTGGCCGCGACGCGACCAATCACAGCAAGCCGTGACGTAATTTTCAGGTCCTTCTAGGCATTCAGTATTTTAAAATTACGTTCCGGCTTTGTGATTGGTCGCGTCGCGGCCAACATGGCGACGCGACCAATCACAAGCCGTGACGTCACGGGAGGCAGGAGACGCGCGCATTTTAAAATGCGCGCGTGTCCAGCCTCCCGTGACGTCACGGCTTGTGATTGGTCTCGTCGCCATGTTGGCCGCGACGCAACCAATCACAGAAAGCCGTGACGTAATTTCAGGTCCTTCAGTATTTTAAAATTACGTTCCGGCTTTGTGATTGGTCGCGTCGCGGTCACATGGCGACGCGACCAATCACAAGCCGTGACGTCACGGGAGGCTGAATGTTGTTTCGATACCGATACCCGATACCACAAAAGTATCGGATCTCGGTATCGGAATTCCGATACAGCAAATATCGGCCGATACCCGATACTTGCGGTATCGGAATGCTCAACACTAACGACCAGTCATGTATGCTGGAACACAAGGAAAACAGTAGAGACGTAGTAAGGGACCTAAGGACTTAGAAACAGTGAAGTGCTGGAATTGTGGAGAAAGTGGACACTAAACCAACCACTACAAAAACCTTACAGAGTAGACTAAGCAAACCAGTCTCCACCTCCTTCACCTTCAGACTAGGAAACTGACAACCCAGTGACAAATGTGTGCCCTGTTCTTGTCCCCTCTGGACCTGGTCTTGCATTGATGACCACCATAACAATGCCGGGAGGGAAAGAGACAGAATTCTTAATTGACACTGGGGCAGCTGAGACTGTGGTACACAAAGACTTGATAATGCCAGACATGATTACTGACGAGACTGTGGAATGTGTGGGGGTAGAGGGACACGTGACTGAAACCCCTATGACTAAACACATAGGACTAAAATTACAAGACAGCCAAGAGGTGCTTACAAAACTTATTGTTAGTGACAATACCCCTATGAATTTGCTGGGAGCAGATGTTTTGAGTGCTGTCTAGACCACCATACAGTACTCTCCTGAGGGTATTAGTCACAAGTCCCCTTTCATATAAACACTTGGGGCAGAGGGATGCCAGGGTCTTCCACGTGCACACTATACCACAGGTAAATCATGCCCTATTATAGTTACACTTAATTCCATTCATTCGCCAGTTTAGTAATTTTTCTTACACAAGATGGTATAGCTAGAGTGTATTTCTAGGTTGTCTTCATATGATATATAGTTTTTTTAGCCATTCATTATATTGGCTCAAACCATAGTCACTGTTTATTTGTCTTTTCCACTTCTTATACCTTATCCCAAGCAACTGGCATTGATATTTGCCATTTTTTCAAATCCCTTCTTTTTGTATTTGAAACTGTTGGTTATGTATTTATATAGGGCTGCTACATTCTGAGAATAAGCTTGTGCTTTGCTGTGCCCTATGGCATTGTGCTCCCTGGTGGAGTCATTATATGACTCAGCACCTTTTGTATTTACATATTTTAATATACAATTTTCTTTTGGTAACATATTTTGTGAATAAAATTTAAATTTAAAATGTAGTTCTTTCAGGGGTACTCTACCCAATCTAATACGGGTATAAATAATATTTGGACATTAATGCGTGACTTATATAAACACTTGTGTAATATTGCAGAAATGGTGTATATGGCAAGAGTAGTGAAAGTAACACCTGACACCAGAATGTCTGAGGACAGGGAAAAGAGTCAGGTACCAGACACCATTTGGGCAAGGGGAAAATCTGATATGGGTCGGCTGCCCATTCCCCCTGTCATGATAAATTAAAAGAAGGAACCACTCCTCTTTGGTTAAAGCAATACCTTTTTGAGCCTAGTCAAATCAATGGCCCTGAGCAGGGATATTAAAGAGTATTAAGAGAGACATTTTTAGGCCACAATATTGCTAAAGGTATATGACTCCTGATTAAAGAAGAAAACAGGCAGTGCTGACACAACAGCATAGAGGGAAACAGAGACCGATAGCTTACTACTCAGCACAATTAGACCCAGTGATTAGAGGGTCTCCTACGTGTGTCCGGGCTGTAAGAGCTGCTGTACTACTGCTAGGCATGTGAGCTCACATTGACTTTTCCTTTGACAATTTATTCCCCATGTGACATTAATGCCATACTCGTACAAGTTCAACCAAAACACCTGTCTATGACTAGACAGCTCAAACTTGAATGTGCTCTAATACTAATTCCTGAATACGTCACCCCCAAAAGATATAATGTTCTGAATCCAGCCACTCATCTGCCTGTGGATTCAGAAAAGGGGGAATTGGTGACAGCATTGGCAGGGGAAAAAGAGTACTTTGGTACTTTGACATGACGCATGAACATGACTGCATAGGAACTGATGAGTCAGGAGAGAGTGGGTTTTACATATGTTCATGGAAAAAAACCTGTTCCTACTGCATATTCTGAGGTTTTTATTTTTGTTGATGGCTCCAGATACCACCAGGATGGGCGATTCTACATTGAATATGCAGTAGTATCCTCACATGAGGTAATCCAAGCTGAACCACTCCCTCCTCACATGTCGGTGCAGGAGGCAGAGTTGAAGGCACTCACCGAGGCGTGTAGAGCTGCAACAGGTAAAGCCGCTAATATTTACACAGATTTGAATTATGCATGGGGAATATCCCATGATCATGGCCCTATCTGGAGAAGCAGAGCGTTTCTTACATCAGCCGGTAAGCCCATTAAAAATGCAGAGCTGGTGAAACAATTAATGGAGGCATTGATGTTACCAGTCCAGGTTGGCTTCGTCAAGGTAAAAGCACACATGAATGGTGACTCCATGGAGGTAGAGGGCAACAGAAGGGCGGACGAGGCAGCTAAATTAGCAGCAAGGCGGCCTAGGGAGCAGTGGGTGGTGGAGGGGAGTCAGCGTATTCCAGCCACAATGAGCTTAGATGTCCTGAAAACCCTCGAGCTGCCCAAACAGAGAAGGAACGCTGTAGAAGAATGGGAGCTGAGCTGAACTCAGAAGGAGTATGGGAGAATAAGGATAAATTGTATATGCCAAGGTCCCTGTTCCTAATTATGGCGCAAGCAACACATGGCACCTCTCACACCTCAAAATGTCACATGTGTCCATGGTAGATGCCTTCTGGATCGCTCCTAGTTTCAGTTATGCAGCCGCAAAACACGTACAGTCATGCCTCATCTGTGCACAGCACAACCCATGTAAAACAGTAAAAATCCCTAATAAAGCATCACTCAGGCCTCTCTACTCGTTTCAGAGACTGCAGACTGACTACATACAGCTACCCAAGGTAGGAGTGTGTGAAAAATGTCCTAGTATGTGTAGATCTCTTCTCTGGTTGGCTGGAAGCCTATCCGGTGAAATGTGCAAATGCTAAAACGACTGCAGGCAAACTGATGAAAGAACTGATCTGCAGGTATGGTCCCAGAAACCAGAGAAAGCGATAGGGACACACACTTCATGGGAGAAATAATGAGGGAAATCATGCAGGCCCTGGGAGTAGAGCATGCATATCATGCACCATATAGACCACAACGTAGTGGGAAAGTGGAAAGACTAAACGGGACACTTAAACTAAAAATTCAAAAGCCATGGCAGACACAGAAAAGAGCAGGGTAGAGTGCTTGCCTCTTGCACTTTTCAGTCAGACACACTCCAAATAGAAAGACAGGCTTGTCACCTTTTGAAGTCCTGTTTGGTAGGTTGCCAAAGACTGGTCTGTACTTCCCACAGGTGCTACAAATGCAACACGGTGCTATGACAGCCCATGTCTAGGCCTTGCAGAAAAGACTTAATGTGGTGCATAAACATGTGTTTTCATCCATTCCAGATCCTAATGCCAGTGCCGACGTACATCAGCTGAATCCAGGTGATTGGGTGGTCATACACAGACACGTGAGAAGGAGCCTAGATCCACGGTTTGATGGCCCGTTTTAAAGTCCAGCTGACTACATTCACCTCAGTGAAACTTGAGGGAAAGCCACCTGGATCCATGCCAGGCACTGCAGAAAGATCTTTTCACCAGCAGAATGACTGTTCTCCTAATCACCTTGCTGGCAGTGGTAGGATTTTTGCACCCTACAGAGACACTGGATAAACTTTTAAATGTTGACAGGGACAACAAACTTATTCAACATCATGCTTTTCTTATAAAAGACGCGGAAGGACAAAAACTGCTGGACTGTTGGATCTGTATACAGAGCCCTGTATCTGCAAGGACTATGCTGTACTTAGCCTTAACCCAGGAGCCAAGGAAGGTATTAACACCACACTTCATGCACAATAAGACATGGACTCAGATTTTCTAGGTTCCTTAAGGCTCTTAATGAGACTAATACAATATAGAGACTCCTTTTTAAATCCAGCCAATTGGCTTAGCGGCCTAGCGGGATGGATTATTTTTGGTATTTTACAGACTTGCATGCAATTTTTATTGTTTTGTTTTGTTTATTGCTTTATGTAGCTGTAAAAGTGCTAATATATGCATTGCATAAGTTATTGAAGAGTGTATGTTTAAGGAAGGAATCTAAGGCTGTGTCATCCATAGTGTATAATAGACCTCGGATAACCACTGCTGACTAGGGAAGTGAGTGTCCACACTGAGGGTGGATGGGCAAAGCAGGTAGAAAGCCCCCTTATGGGTACTAGACCCATGAGACAGTAGCTCCTTTGTGGACATCAGCTAACCCTGTGGCAGGGGTTATACCATTTACAAAAGGGGAAAATTGATACAGAAGGGTTAATGTTTTGCCTTTAAGTGCCTTTTGCCTTTAGTTGCTAGAATTTCTAGAATCTGTTGATGCAGTAGTCTGATAGTCTCCTCTTCAAGGAGACTATACTTCTTATCATGCATGTTTTCAAAAGTCAGCCACAACATGTTCTGGGTGCGTGGTAAAGAAAGTATGACCCCGGGTAAGGATGGGGGCTACATGAGTTACATTGAGTTACATTTGTTGTAAATGGTATAAAATACTGCCTCTTGCTGCATTACATCAGATAAAAGTGACTTTGCTCACAGAACATGTGCGATTTCCTTTTTTCTCCATGCGCTTGTAAATGAAGGGCGTAACCTCCTGATTTGGCCTCACTGGTGATCTGGCATGTCTGACATTGGGTCAGAACGCAAACAGCTACAACAATCATGAGGAAGGTTAGAGATCAGCATAAAACTACACGGGAGGAATTATTAACGATCTCAAGGCAGCTGGGACCACAGTCACCATTAAAACCATTGGTAACATATTACGCCGTAATGGTTTAAAATCCTGCAGTGCCTGTAAGGTCTTCCTGCTCAAGAAGGCACATGTGCAGGCCTGCCTGAAGCTTGCCAATGAATATCTGGATGATTCTGTGAGTGATTGGGAGAAGGTGCTTTGGTCACATGAGACAAAAATTGAACTCTTTGGCATTAACTCAACTTGCAGTGTTTGGAGGAAGAGAAATGCTGCCTATGACCCAAAGAACACCGTACCCATTGTCAAGCATAGAGGTGAAAACATTATGTGTTGGGGGTGTTTCTCTGCTAAGAGCACAGCACTACTTCACCACATCAATGGGAAAATGGATGGAGCCATGTGCAGTAAAATCCTGAGTGACAACCTTCTTCCCTTCGCCAGGAGATTAAAAATGGGTCATGGCTGGGTCTTCCAGCAAGATAATGACCCAAAACATTCAAAAATCATCTACAGGGCTCTGACACTTCTCTTGTTTCTTTTTGCACAAAGCAGTAGTCCTGCTGCTGAGTTGTTGCCCTCCTATGACCTCCTCCACTTCTCCTGGTGTACTGGCCTGTCTACTAGTACCTGTTCTGTGCTCTGGACACTGTGCTGACAGACACAGCTACCCTTCTTGCCACTGCTCACATTGATGTGCCATCTAGCAAGAGCTGCATTATCTGAGCAACTTCTGTGGGTTACAGACACCACCTTATCCTACTGCACAGTACCTCTAGGGGTGAGAGCATTGACAAAATGCAAAAGTTACCACAACAACCCAAAAAATTGAGAGCAGAGAAATGGTGTGTTGACACCCCTTTAAGTCATTTCCCTATCCACAATTGTTTGCAGGGCAATTGTCCTGCTCTTTTTGCAGCCCCCTAGCCCTTGCTCTGACCATTTTCTAGCCATTTTACAGCACTAAAGTTTGTGTCCCCATTGACTTAAATGGGTTGCAAGGTCCTGGGTCAAGTTCAGGTCAAGATGGGATACCGAACCAGACATTTTAAAAAGTCAAATGGAACTCAGCACACGTGAACATCCACGGGTATGCTAAATCCTATTTTTTGCTCATCAGACCACAGTACAGATATACACTAACCTAAAGTCCATTTTTGTGTTGCTAGTCCCTAATAAGTTTTTCCTAGTTTGCAGTCCTTAGTAGTGGCTTCTTTGCAGCAATTCGATCAGACAGAGTCTCCTCTTGATAGTTGATGTAATGTTTCTGCTACTTATTGCCAGTGCTGTTATCTGAGGTGCTCTCAATTTGAGGTTTCTGAAGCAGATAACGCTGATGATCTCATCCTCTGAAGCAAAAGTAATTTATTCTATCTCTAAATCCACCCTCTTAGTACTGATCTAGACATTATCTATACTTCAAATATCCGACTTCTTATTCGGTCCAAACTCAGCCATCTTGACCCGGCTTAGCTATTCCATCTGCCAGCTCACTGAATCATTCAGCATTCCACTTACATAGGATAAGTACAGATCTCTGTGCAGGCATGAAAGAATGAAAATCAAGGTTCTTATGGGACTTGCTAAATGGAGCGACTAGTGCCAAATCTATTCACACGAGCCCAATAATGAACTGCCATCTTTTTTTGGGCAGTGTAATATTACATATATAATAGAGGTAAATCATAAGAAATTGAAAAAATTGGAGCACTCAACCAGATTACACATCAATAAGGATCTGGGTAAGTACTTCTATTCTTTCAATTTCATAGGATTTACCTTGATGCTGTCTATGTGAGTGCACCAACCTACAGAGATCCTAAGGAGGGATATTGAGGTGTGAACCAGCATACATTGCTTGATTTCAGCAACTGGTGCCCAATTCTCTTTTTACAAAATACATATATCATATTAACACACATGTTTCCTCTAATGTACCATTTCAGAAACCAATGAATCAGGGATGGAGTTCTAAGAAGTAGATGGAAATTAAGGGTTGGCTTAGCTTAGGCAAATAAATTAATGTGTTTTGTTCTGGAACTGTGTTTACAAACTGAGCTTAGTTCCAATACTGTATATATTTACAGAGCTTAAAGGGGTTGTCCACTACTAGAAAAACCCCTTCCTAAACCAAATGTTTGGCCATGATAAAAGAATCCCGTGGTGTTGGCACTTGCTTTCCCCAGGGCTGTGATGCTGTGTTGTGATACCTGATGCTGGCGCCCATCCAGTGCTGGCGTCACTGTCCCCGGATTTGTACGAACTGAACATGAAGAGGAAGCCAGAGATCAGCTGCAGCCTGGACTTCCTCTTAATGTTCAGTTTGTCCGAAGGCGGAGATAGTGATGCCAGCTCTGATTGTGGGCCATGCATCACGTGCCATTCCACCACATCACAGCACTGGGACCGCAAGTGCCGACACTGCTGGAATGGTGTCGGCACGGAGGTGAGTATAGGCTTTATTATTTTATCAGGGCCGACCATTTAGTTTAAGAGGACAACTACTTTAATTTTACTACTGTATATACATTTGGTGTTTAGTTTTTTTAGGTGTGCAATTGAGTTCTTGTACAACATTTATGTACTTACTTCATATTGTTTTTATGTACTGAGGCTTGTTCTGGAACCATATCTATATAATAAGCTTTGTTTTGAAATTAGCGTCAAGTACTGAATCTGTTTAAGGCTCTGTAATGATGTACTGAGCCTAAATTTGGTACTATATATTTGACATGAAGCATTATGCAAATTAAACAGCATTTCAGCTCACCCTACTGTTCCTCATTTGCAACGTTCCAGTATGAGAGTTGGTTCAGTAAATGCTCTGAGTCGTCAGAAGGTAACTAATCCAATAGAAAAATAAGCAATCTAACACTAGGTTTTTATTTTTTAAATCTGCAATTTTATTACAAAATGATAACACCAAAGATGCATCCTACAAAAAACCTTTTCGCATTTCAAAGCATTAGGTATTCCACTATTCACAGAATGTTAACTAGAAGATTATCTAATAAAGCGTATATAATGCTTTGAAGCATGTAATATTTATATCTATGATCAATCTTTGATGTTTTTAATACATCAAAAGAGAATCGTGGATTTTAACCTTAGAGACTTAGCACAGTATGACATATTTTTTCTATTGGACTATATTTATTTTTGTTGTTGGTAGTTCTATATTTATGTACTTGTTTGGTTCAGGTATTGTATATTTGTCATGAGGTTAGTTCTGGTACTGTATTTATTTTTTCAGTAGAAGGATTAATCTTTACATACTATAAAAATTTGCCCTGATTGAACCACAGACTAAACTTAACAGAGAAATATACTGTATATTGTCTTTAAAGGTTAATTTCTTTGAATAGGCAACTTTCTTAATGAGGCAATTTTGCTTTCTATAGTTCAGAAAATGTTAGCACATTTATTTTAAAGGAGGTTAATGAATCCTGCTGACTGAAAAGAAGATGCAGTACTTTGTTAATTGAACTATCAACCTATATGATGGCATTTAAATTCAAACTTTTTCTTAACTGCTGCCATGTTGAAACGGCCACATAAATTTCTTGAAAGCTACAGTATGATACATATTTTAATTAGCACATCTGCTTGGCCATATGCATTTGAATAGTGTAAAATATATCACAAAATGCAAGCTTTTATATTCAAACAAACCATTTTCTCATAATCCTTAAGTACACTAGCATGCATAATGCTAATGAGTTAACTCTCGTAACCAATGAGATCACTTCTTTTTTATTTTAAAACTTGTAAGGGGAAGATAGAATCAGGTATCTGATTGGTTGCTATGAATAATTTCTCTACTTTTTGACAGCATTTTCATAAATGAGGCTTTGAAAAATGCAAATAAATAGAAAAGCATTCATTAGAAAATTGTACTGAAAACTCTCTTAAAAAATGTCATGTTTAGTGTTGAGCATTCCGATACTGCAAACATCGGGTATCGGCCGATATTCGCTGTATCAGAATTCCGATACCGAGTTCCGATATTTTTGTGATATCGGAAATCGGAATCGGAAGTTCCTATAAGTTCCCAGGCGTGTGCGGTGCGTATGGTTCCCAGGGTCTGGAGGAGAGGAGACTCTCCTTCAGGCCCTGGGATCCATATTCATGTAAAAAATAAAGAATAAAAATAAAAAATATGGATATACTCACCCCTCCGACAGACCCTGGACCTCAGCGGTGCAACCGGCAGCCTCCGTTCCTAAGAATGCAGTGAGTGTAGGACCTGCGATGACGTCGTGGCTTGTGATTGGTCGTGTGAGCGGTCACATGAGCAGTCATGTGACCAATCACAAGCCGCGACGTCATCGAAGGTCCTTCACTCTGCATTCTTAGGAACGGAGGCTGCCGGTTGCAGCGGTGACAGCCAGGGCTCGTCCGAGGGTGAGTATATCCATATTTTTTATTTTTATTCTTTATTTTTTACATGAATATGGATCCCAGGGCCTGAAGGAGAGTTTCCTCTACTTCAGACCCTGGGAACCATCCAGGATCACTTCCGATATTTGTGTCCCATTGACGTGTATTGGTATCGGGTATCGGCGATATCCGATATTTATCCAATCCGATACCGATACTTTCAAATATCGGAAGGTATCGCTCAACACTAGTCATGTTGGTGTACAGTGTTTTTAAAGATAGCTAAATTTAGATAGCAAAATCAGATTGCAAAATTCAGAAGTAAAATATTAAATTCGCTCTTAGATTAGACTATAAAAATGGTTTAGATACAGTGAGGAATAAAAGTATTTAGTCAGCCACCAATTGTGCAAGTTCTCCCACTTAAAAAGATGAGAGAGGCCTGTAATTGACATCATAGCTAGACCACAACTATGAGAGTCAAAATGAGAAAAATAATCCAGAAAATCACCTTGTCTGATTTGGTACGATATATTTAGCAAAATATGCTGGAAAATAAGTATTTGGTCATCTAAAAACATGCAAGATTTCTGGCTCTCACAAATCTGTAACTTTTTCTTTAAGAGGCTCCTCTGTCCTCCACTCATTACCTGTAGTAATGGCCTCCTGTTTGAACTTGTAACTCAGTGTAAAAGACACCTGTCCACAACCTCAGTCACACTCCAAACTCCACTATGGTGAAGACCAAAGAGCTGTCGAAGGACACCAGAAACAAAATTGTAGCTCTGCATCAGGCTGTAAAGACTGAATCTGCAATAAGCAAGCAGCATGGTATGATGAAATCAACTGTGGGTGTAATAATTAGAAAATGGAAGACATAAGACCACTGATAATCTCCCTTGATCTGGGGCTCCACGCAAGATCTCACCCCGTGGGGTCAAAATAATCATAAGAACGGTGAGCAAAAATCCCAGAACAACATGGGGGGACCTAGTGAATGACCTGCATAGAGCTGGGACCACCGTAACAAAGGCTACCATCAGCAACACACTATGCCGCCAGGGACTCAGAACCTGCAGTGCCAGATGTGTCCCCCTGCTTAAGCCAGTACATGTCTGGGCCCATCTGAAGTTGGCTAGAGAGCATTTGGATTATCCAGAAGAGTATTGGGAAAATGTCATATGGTCTGATGAAACCAAAGTAGAACTGTTTTGTAGAAACAAAACTCGTCGTGTTTGGAGGAGACAGAATGCTGAGTTGCATCCAAAGAACACCATAACTACTGTGAAGCATGGGGGTGGCAACATCATGCTTTGGGGCTGTTTCTCTGCAAAGGGACCAGGATGACTGATCAGTGTACATGAAAGAATGAATGGGGCCATGTATCGTGGGATTTTGAGTGCAAACATCCTTCCATCAGCAAGGGCATTGAAGATGAAACATGGATGGGTCTTTCAGCATGATAATGATCCCAAGCACACCGCCAGGGCAACAAAGGAGTGACTTCGTAAGAAGCATATGAAGGTCCTGGAGTGGCCTAGCCAGTCTCCAGATCTCAACCCCATAGAAAACCTTTGGATGGAGCTGAAAGTCCATGTTGCCCAGCGACAGGCCCAAAACATCACTGCTCTAGAGGAAATCTGCATGGAAGAATTGGCCATCATACCACCAACAGTGTGTGTCAACCTTGTGAAGACTTACAGAAAATGTTTGACCTCTGTCATTGCCAACAAAGGTTATATAACAAAATATTGAGATGAACTTTTATTAATGACTAGTGTTGAGCATTCCGATACCACAAGTATCGGGTATCGGCCGATACTTGCGGTATCGGAATTCCTATATCCGGGATTCCGATACTTGCCGCGTATCGGATACCGGAATCGGAAGTTCCCAGATTCAAAATGCACAAATTCAGCCAATGAGAATGATTTCAAGTGTGGGCACATCCTGTTCAGCATGGAGGGCATGAAACTACTGGCATGGCTGTGATTGGCTGCTGAAATGATGTCATGATGCAGTTTAAAAGTCGCTGGCGCCATTTTGCGATCACTCTGCTGTGAATTCAGTTAGTGACAGGACGCTGTTTGCTGACTGAGGGCCAGTTTAGAGATAGCGATTTGCTTCTTTGTGCTTTCCAAAGGCTAATTTAGCAACCGCTGTGTTCACCTACTATTCACCTTGCTTTTGCCTTGTAGCGCTGTTTTCACAGCGATCTGCAAGGTCTGTGTGTGTGTGTGTGTGTGAGTGCAGCCCACTCTCTAGTCTGAGTGCAGCCACATAGGCCATCCATAGCTGGTTGTATTCAGTTCAGGGAGGGTGGTTCATTGCCTCATACTGTTCTTTTTTTTTTTTTTTTTTTCCAAGTAGTGTAGTCTGCTGCTAATTTTTAACAAAAAATCCTATTAGTGTATTTCCACCCGTCTCCAGCTAATTTGTGGAAAAACACTACATAGGATAACGTAGAGGAGGGTTTTTGGGCCTTGCAGCGCCGTTTACGGCTGTCTGCACGGTCTCCGTGTGACTGCAGCTCACCCTGTAGTCTGTGAGCAGCCATAGCCTGGTTGTCTCCAGCTCAGGGTTGTTCACTGCGTCATACCGCAAAATCAATTTTCATTTTGTTTTAAGTAGTGCAGGCTGCTGCACATTTTTTCAAAAAATTCCTATTAGTGTCTTTCCACCCGTCTCCAGCTAATTTGTGGAAAAACACTACATAGGATAACGTAGAGGAGGGTTTTTGGGCCTTGCAGCGCCGTTTACGGCTGTCTGCACGGTCTCCGTGTGACTGCAGCTCGCCCTGTAGTCTGTGAGCAGCCATAGCCTGGTTGTCTCCAGCTCAGGGTTGTTCACTGCGTCATACCGCAAAATCAATTTTCATTTTGTTTTAAGTAGTGCAGGCTGCTGCACATTTTTTCAAAAAATTCCTATTAGTGTCTTTCCACCCGTCTCCAGCTAATTTGTGGAAAAACACTACATAGGATAACGTAGAGGAGGGTTTTTGGGCCTTGCAGCGCCGTTTACGGCTGTCTGCACGGTCTCCGTGTGACTGCAGCTCGCCCTGTAGTCTGTGAGCAGCCATAGCCTGGTTGTCTCCAGCTCAGGGTTCTTCACTGCGTCATACCGCAAAATCAATTTTCATTTTGTTTTAAGTAGTGCAGGCTGCTGCACATTTTTTCAAAAAATTCCCATTAGTGTCTTTCCACCCGTCTCCAGCTAACTTGTGGAAAAACACTACATAGGATAACGTAGAGGAGGGTTTTTGGGCCTTGCAGCGCCGTTTACGGCTGTCTGCACGGTCTCCGTGTGACTGCAGCTCGCCCTGTAGTCTGTGAGCAGCCATAGCCTGGTTGTCTCCAGCTCAGGGTTCTTCACTGCGTCATACCGCAAAATCAATTTTCATTTTGTTTTAAGTAGTGCAGGCTGCTGCACATTTTTTCAAAAAATTCCTATTAGTGTCTTTCCACCCGTCTCCAGCTAACTTGTGGAAAAACACTACATAGGATAACGTAGAGGAGGGTTTTTGGGCCTTGCAGCGCCGTTTACGGCTGTCTGCACGGTCTCCGTGTGACTGCAGCTCTCTCTGTTGTCAGTTCAGCCCCCAAAAAATAAATAAATAATAAAGTTCACCAAACACACCAGTGACACCACTTTACATTTCTGTAGGCCACATTAGCTCATATTAAAGTCTAGTCCACACTTTAGAAAATTAGTGTTTCTTATACCTGTTAGGAGGAGTTGTTCAGGAATAAGCACACAAAGCCGTTAGTACTTTTCTGCTTATCTTTATCAGTCACCCAAGATGAAGAAGGCAGTGAGTAAGGCACGTGGGCGTGGGCGTGGGCGTGGGCGCGGAGCAGGGAGGGGACGTGGGGATTCTGTGCCCGCTGCGGGCACCGGTGACTCATCAGCACCCACTTTCACAAGGGAACAGTCATTCATGCGCAGCTTTGTCGCAGAGCGCCGTACAACGCTGCTGCGTGAAGACCAAATTGAAGCCGTTGTCGGATGGATGGCAGCTAATGCATCAACTTCAATTAGTGCCACATCCTCTCAGACACAGAGCACTGGAGAGCAGCCATCTGTCTCTTCACCACCTGCCAAATTGCCCAGGCAGACAGAGAGCCCAGGACAGGAGCCGTCTCTACTTCTGTTCTCTGAACCTCTTGGCTTGGAAACAGGGGGCCAGCCAAGCAGCATTGGAGAAATGGAAGAAGAGGCAGGGTGCAGTGATGCCCAACAGCTTTTTCTCTCTTCCTCTGAAGAGGCGGGTGGGCCAGTGCTTCCGGTCACCACATCGCAGGCCGCATCCGCTGATGATGACACTCAGGTGCCACTTTCTGGTGCGTGCTCTGCTGCTGAGACTACCCAGGAGGAGCATTTGGGGGCAGAGGGTAGTGTAGATGATGAGGTCCTTGACCCATCTTGGCGTGAGGGACAGGAAGGTGGTGGGAGCAGCTCTGAGGAAGAGATTCCCCGTACGGCCCAAAGAGGGAGAGGGAGGGGGAAGACTGCGGATCCTGCAGCCTCCGATTTGGCACCCGTTAGGAGCATGTCTCTTCCAAAAGCCAAAAAGGGCGCTCCCAAGACTTGCAGTGCCTGGTCCTTTTTTGACACAGTTGCAGATGACATTTGCTATGTCAAATGCAAGGTGTGTCATCACAAAGTAAAAAGAGGTCGAAATGTCAGCAACCTCAATACCTCCAACATGTGGAAACATGTGCGGACCAGGCACGCGGCATTGTTAGAAAGACACACTGAAGAGCTAGGCCAACCAACAGCGGCAGCTACCACCTTCTTCAGCTCGTGTTGCCTCTTCCTCCAGCACACACGCAGCTGGTTCGGCTTCCTCCCAGGATCACCGTGGAAGAACCTCTGGCCCTGTTGTCCAGAGACCCGCTGTAATTCCACCCGCAGCACTACTTTCCCAGTCATCCACACACTCCCAGCCCAGTCTACAGCCATCGGTAGTACAGGCATGGGAGAAAAGGCGGCCTTTCTCGGCAAACCACCCAGGAGCACAGGCTCTGACTGCAGGCATTGCCAAACTTCTGTCACTGGAAATGCTGTCATTCAGGCTGGTGGAGACTGACAGCTTCCGTGACTTGATGTCATTGGCAGTCCCACAGTACAATGTGCCCAGCCGCTTTTACTTCAGCAGGCAAGCCGTCCCTGCCCTGCACAAGCATGTGGAGGGACACATAAAACACGCGCTACTGAACGCCGTCAGTAGCAAGGTCCACCTCACCACCGATGTGTGGACCAGTCACCATGGACAGGGGCGATACCTTTCCCTCACTGCCCATTGGGTTAATGTCGTTGAGCCGGGTACAGACCGTGCGAGTGGCGCAGGACGTGTCCTGCCCACTCCAAGGATTGCAGGAATCCATTCTGTACGCATTGACTCCTCCTCCTACACCAGTTCCTCAGAATCATCGCTGCAGGAGCCGTCACAGTCCACCTCCACATGGACCTGTGATGAACGTGTACCTGTTACGACCGACATGAGCACAGCCATGGCCAAACGTCAACAGGCCATCTTGAAATTAATTTCTTTGGGGAATCGAAGCCACACAGCGCAGGAGCTCTGGAATGCCATCAAGCAGGAGAGCGATGTGTGGTTTGTGCCAGCGAATCTCCAGCCAGGCATGGTAGTGTGTGATAATGGCCGAAATCTGGTGGCAGCTCTGGGCCTCGGCAACCTCACTCACATCCCATGTCTGGCACATGTGCTCAATTTGGTCGTGCAGAGTTTTCTGAGGGACTATCCGGATCTTGATGCACTGCTGCACAAGGTCCGCCTAGAGTGTGCTCACTTGCGGCGTTCCAGCACGGCAAAAGTGCGCATTGCGGCTCTGCAGCGCCGACACCGCCTGCCGGAACATCGCATCATATGTGACCTACCTACCAGGTGGAATTCCATGTTACATATGTTGGAGCGGTTGTGTGAGCAGCAGCAAGCTGTAATGGAGTACCAGCTGCTTCAGGCGCAAAGAAGTCGCACTCAGCGCCGTACAGACTTCACAACCACAGAGTGGGCCACTATGAATGACGTCTGCCAGGTTTTGCGTCCCTTCGATTATTCCACGCGGATGGCGAGTGCAGATGATGCACTAGTCAGCATGACTGTCCCCCTTATCTGCCTGCTTGAAAAATCACTGCAAGCGCTAAGGGATGATGTTGTGGAAGAGGTGGAGGATGAGGATTCAGCATTTCCATCATCTTCTGGACAGTCAGCGCCACGTGGTTCCTCACAAACGCGTAGGCAGGGGACAGTTTGTGAGGAGGATGAGGAGGAGTCAATGGAGGAGGAAGACATCCGTCCAGAGGAGGGAGTTACACAATTGTCCAGTAGTCAGTGTGTACAGCGAGGGTGGGGTGATGACGAGCGGGCAGAGATCACGCCTCCAGCAGGGGACAGCGTTTCTTGGGCAGTTGGCAGTCTGCAGCACATGGTGGATTACATGCTGCAGTGCCTGAGAAACGACCGCCGCATCGCCCACATTCTCAACATGTCTGATTATTGGGTGTTCACCCTCCTCGATCCTCGCTACCGGGACAACGTAGAAAGCCTCATCACACCGTTGAACCGGGAGCGAAAAATGCGGGAGTACCAAGACACACTGGTGAATTCCATCATCTTCTCCATTCCAAGTGAGAGAAGTGCTGCTAGTGCATTACAAAGCAGCTCAGTGCGTCCAGGCAGTGGTGGAGGCTCTGCACAAGGAGGGAGCAGAAGCAGTGCCTCTGCCCAAGGCAAGACCAGTATGGCCCAACTGTGGCACAGTTTTGTGTGCCCGCCACAAAAGTCTACACCATCACAGACGGCTCCAGTCAGCAGGAGGCAACGGTTCCGTCAGATGGTGACAGACTACATGTCTTGCCCTCTTGCTGTACTCCCAGACGGCTCTTCCCCTTTCAAGTTTTGGGTCTCAAAGCTGGATACATGGCCAGAGCTAAGCCAGTATGCATTGGAGGTGCTGTCTTGCCCTGGGGCCAGTGTATTATCGGAACGTGTCTTTAGTGCTGCAGGTGGTGTACTAACTGACCGTCGCATGCGACTATCCTCCGATAACGTTGACCGGCTTACTTTCCTGAAAATGAACAAGGCCTGGATCTCGCAGGAATTTGCCACTCCTCTTCCTGATTAAATAATTAGGTGACTGTCTACAGTATCCAGGTCTCCTGTTGTGTTCATCTTTCTACCACATGAACTTAAATTCCTGGGCTCCAACACCGCCAGTTGAGGCTCAGAAGTGCCGTCTGCACAGTCAAAACATACGACCCAGTGTTATTGGGTTTCAGTAACGTCAGCTGATCCCCAGCTGTGTAGCCGGCAATGTGTCCTGCGACCGCCACGCTGACACAACAACTGAAATGTAAGGGAACCTGTCCCCCCCCCCAAGGCGTTTGTTACTGAAAGAGCCACCTTGTACAGCAGTAATGCTGCACAAGGAAAAGGTAGCTATTTTTGTTTAGCTCCTTGCACACGCAGAACTTAACACTTATAAAATGTGTCCACTGATACCGTAAAACCGTCCCGGAGGTGGGACTTTCCTTCGTAATATGACGCAGCACAGCCGTTATTCCTACCCCCTTGGCGCCGTGCCCCGGCTCCTCAGCGTTGTTTGATTCCGTCCCGGAGCCTGCGCTGTTATGTTATCCCTTGGCCAGGCACACTTAGCGCTGCCCGTCTTCTGACATCATTTGGTGTCAGGATGGCTGCGCCTGTGCGGCCGCGCTGGCCGAGAGCCCGCCTCGCAGTGTCTTCTGATTTCATCCCACTGGGGGCCTGAGATCCATGGACATGCGCAGTGCATATCTGAACCTCCACCTCTCACTCATCTCCCTACAGCTTCTTCAGACTGTGCGGTGTCAGCTGGTCCCTAATAGCATGCCACGGCCGTGACACCGCACAGTCTTAAGAAGCCGTAGGGAGGGGAGTGAGAGGCGAGGATATGCATTGCGCATGGCCACGGATCCCAGGCCCGCGGTGGGATTACATTAGACGACACTGCGAGGCGGGCTCTCGGCCAGCGCGGCCGCACAGGCGCAGCCAGCCTGACACCAAATGATGTCAGAAGATGGGCAGCGCTAAGTGTGCCTGGCCAAGGGATAACATAACAGCGCAGGCTCCGGGACGGAATCAAACAATGCTGAGGAGCCGGGGAACGGCGCCAAGGAGGTAGGAATGACGGCTGTGCTGCGTCATATTACGAAGGAAAGTCCCACCTCCGGGACGGTCACACGGTATCAGGGGACACATTTTATAAGTGTTTAGTTCTGTGTTTGCAAGGAGCATCATGAAAAGAGCCACCTTTTCCTTTTGCATCTTTTTTGCTGCACAAGCTGGCTCTTTCAGCTACAAACGCCTTTGGGGGGGGTTAAAGATTCCCTTTCGACTTTCTCCAATCAGGCTTCGGCCTACATTGTGTTCCTCTACTTCTCCTCCTGTCCCTGGGCTCCAACACCGCTAGTTGTTGCCTGGTAGTGCTGTACGCACAGTCAACAGTCCCTCCTCTGTTATTGGGGTTCAGTAACGTCAGCTGTTCCCCTGCTGTGTGTGTGGCAATCCCTCCTACCTCCTCCACCTCCTCCTCCTCCACCTGTCCCTGGGCTCCAACACCGCTAGTTGTTGCCTGGTAGTGCTGTACGCACAGTCAACAGTCCCTCCTCTGTTATTGGGGTTCAGTAACGTCAGCTGTTCCCCTGCTGTGTGTGTGGCAATCCCTACTACCTCCTCCTACCTCCTCCACCTCCTCCACCTGTCCCTGGGCTCCAACACCGCTAGTTGTTGCCTGGTAGTGCTGTACGCACAGTCAACAGTCCCTCCTCTGTTATTGGGGTTCAGTAACATCAGCTGTTCCCCTGCTGTGTGTGTGGCAATCCCTCCTACCTCCTCCACCTCCTCCTCCTCCACCTGTCCCTGGGCTCCAACACCGCTAGTTGTTGCCTGGTAGTGCTGTACGCACAGTCAACAGTCCCTCCTCTGTTATTGGGGTTCAGTAACGTCAGCTGTTCCCCTGCTGTGTGTGTGGCAATCCCTCCTATCTCCTCCACCTCCACCTCCCCCTCCTGTCCCTGGGCTCCAACACCGCTAGTTGCCATCCGGTAGTGCTGTACGCACAGTCAACAGTCCCTCCTCTGTTATTGGGGTTCAGTAACGTCAGCTGTTCCCCTGCTGTGTGTGTGGCAATCCCTCCTATCTCCTCCACCTCCACCTCCCCCTCCTGTCCCTGGGCTCCAACACCGCTAGTTGTTGCCTGGTAGTGCTGTACGCACAGTCCCGACAGTCCCTCCTCTGTTATTGGGGTTCAGTAACGTCAGCTGTTCCCCTGCTGTTTGTGTGGCAATCCCTCCTACCTCCTCCTACCTCCTCCACCTCCTCCTCCTCCACCTGTCCCTGGGCTCCAACACCGCTAGTTGTTGCCTGGTAGTGCTGTACGCACAGTCAACAGTCCCTCCTCTGTTATTGGGGTTCATTAACGTCAGCTATTCCCCTGCTGTGTGTGTGGCAATCCCTCCTACCTCCTCCACCTCCTCCTCCTCCAACTGTCCCTGGGCTCCAACACCGCTAGTTGTTGCCTGGTAGTGCTGTACGCACAGTCAACAGTCCCTCCTCTGTTATTGGGGTTCAGTAACGTCAGCTGTTCCCCTGCTGTGTGTGTGGCAATCCCTCCTACCTCCTCCTACCTCCTCCACCTCCTCCACCTGTCCCTGGGCTCCAACACCGCTAGTTGTTGCCTGGTAGTGCTGTACGCACAGTCAACAGTCCCTCCTCTGTTATTGGGGTTCAGTAACGTCAGCTGTTCCCCTGCTGTGTGTGTGGCAATCCCTCCTACCTCCTCCACCTCCTCCTCCTCCACCTGTCCCTGGGCTCCAACACCGCTAGTTGTTGCCTGGTAGTGCTGTACGCACAGTCAACAGTCCCTCCTCTGTTATTGGGGTTCAGTAACGTCAGCTGTTCCCCTGCTGTGTGTGTGGCAATCCCTCCTATCTCCTCCACCTCCACCTCCCCCTCCTGTCCCTGGGCTCCAACACCGCTAGTTGCCGTCCGGTAGTGCTGTACGCACAGTCAACAGTCCCTCCTCTGTTATTGGGGTTCAGTAACGTCAGCTGTTCCCCTGCTGTGTGTGTGGCAATCCCTCCTATCTCCTCCACCTCCACCTCCCCCTCCTGTCCCTGGGCTCCAACACCGCTAGTTGTTGCCTGGTAGTGCTGTACGCACAGTCCCGACAGTCCCTCCTCTGTTATTGGGGTTCAGTAACGTCAGCTGTTCCCCTGCTGTGTGTGTGGCAATCCCTCCTACCTCCTCCTACCTCCTCCACCTCCTCCTCCTCCACCTGTCCCTGGGCTCCAACACCGCTAGTTGTTGCCTGGTAGTGCTGTACGCACAGTCAACAGTCCCTCCTCTGTTATTGGGGTTCAGTAACGTCAGCTGTTCCCCTGCTGTGTGTGTGGCAATCCCTCCTACCTCCTCCACCTGTCCCTGGGCTCCAACACCGCTAGTTGTTGCCTGGTAGTGCTGTACGCACAGTCAACAGTCCCTCCTCTGTTATTGGGGTTCAGTAACGTCAGCTGTTCCCCTGCTGTGTGTGTGGCAATCCCTCCTACCTCCTCCACCTCCTCCTCCTCCACCTGTCCCTGGGCTCCAACACCGCTAGTTGCCGTCCAGAAGTGCTGTCCGCACAGAGCCAAACACCTCGCCAATGTGTTAGTGGGGTTCAGTAACGTCAGCTGTTCCCCTGCTGTGTATACGGCAACGTGTACTGCGACCGCCACGCAGGCACAACAAGTTAAATTTAAGGGAACCTGTCGTCCCCCCCAGGCGTTTGTTACTGAAGGAGCCACCTTGTGCAGCAGTAATGATGCAAAGGGAAAAAGTGCCCCTTTTCGTGGTGCTCCTTGCACATGCTGAACCTAACACTTATGAAAAGTGTCCCCTCCTACCGTGATACCGTCCGGTAGGTGGAACTTTCCTTTGTGATGTGACGCAGCACAGCCGTCATTCTTACCCCCTTGGCGCCGTGCGCCGCCTCCTCAGCGTTGTTTGAATCAGTCCCGGAGCCTGCGCTGTTAGGTTAGCCCTTGGCCATGCACACATTTTGCACTGCCCGTCTTCTGACATCATTTGGTGTCAGGCTGGCTGCGCCTGTGCGGCCGCGCTGGCCGAGATCCCGCCTCGTACTGTCTTCTGATTTCATCCCACTGGGGGCCTGAGATCCATGGACATGCGCAGTGCATATCTGAACCTCCACCTCTCACTCATCTCCCTACGGCTTCTTCAAACTGTGCGGTGTCAGCTGGTCCCTAATAGCATGCCACGGCCGTGACACCGCACAGTCTGAAGAAGCCGTAGGGAGGAGAGTGAGAGGCGAGGATATGCACTGCGCATGGCCACGGATCTCAGGCCCCCTGTCATGATTCTCAATGGCGAGAGAACATAGCCCAGCATATATGAGAACTAGCTCTTGGAAGATGGAAACTATACTGACCATGAACTAAACCTGCCGCACAACTAGAAGTGGCCGGGTAGCATGCCTACATTTTTTTATCCCTAGATGCCCAGCGCCAGCCGGAGAACTACCTAATCCTAGCAGAGGAAAAGACAGTCCTGGCTCACCTCTAGAGAAATTTTCCCAAAAGGCAGACAGAGGCCCCCACATATATTGGCGGTGATTTTAGATGAAATGACAAACGTAGTATGAAAATAGGTTTAGCAAAATCGAGGTCCGCTTACTAGATAGCATGAAGACAGAAAGGGCACTTTCATGGTCAGCAGAAAACCCTATCAAAACACCATCCAGAAATTACTTTAAGACTCTAGCATTAACTCATAACACCAGAGTGGCAATTTCCGCTCACAAGAGCTTTCCAGACACAGTAACGAAACAGCAGCTGTGAACAGGAACAAAATGCAAAAACACACAAGGACAAAGGTCCAACTTAGCTGGGAGTTGTCTAGTAGCAGGAACATGCACAGAAAGGCTACTGATTACATTGTTGACCGGCATGAAACTGACAGAGGAGCAAGGTTATATAGCGACTCCCACATCCTGATAGGAGCAGGTGAACAGAGAGGATGATGCACACAAGTAATTCCACAAGTGGCCACCGGGGGAGCCCAGAATCCAATTTCACAACAGTACCCCCCCCCTCAAGGAGGGGGCACCGAACCCTCACCAGAACCACCAGGGCGATCAGGATGAGCCCTATGAAAGGCACGGACAAGATCGGAGGCATGAACATCAGAGGCAGTGACCCAAGAATTATCCTCCTGACCGTATCCCTTCCATTTGACCAGATACTGGAGTTTCCGTCTGGAAACACGAGAGTCTAAGATCTTTTCCACAACGTACTCCAACTCACCCTCAACCAACACCGGAGCAGGAGGCTCAACGGAAGGCACAGCCGGTACCTCATACCTGCGCAACAATGACCGATGAAAAACATTATGAATCGAAAAGGATGCAGGGAGGTCCAAACGGAAGGACACAGGGTTAAGAATCTCCAATATCTTGTACGGGCCAATGAACCGAGGCTTAAACTTAGGAGAAGAAACCCTCATAGGGACAAAACGAGAAGACAACCACACCAAGTCCCCAACACAAAGCCGAGGACCAACACGACGACGGCGGTTGGCAAAAAGCTGAGTCTTCTCCTGGGACAACTTCAAATTGTCCACCACCTGCCCCCAAATCTGATGCAACCTCTCCACCACAGCATCCACTCCAGGACAATCCGAAGATTCCACTTGACCGGAGGAAAATCGAGGATGAAACCCCGAATTACAGAAAAACGGGGACACCAAGGTGGCAGAGCTGGCCCGATTATTGAGGGCGAACTCCGCCAAAGGCAAAAAAGCAACCCAATCATCCTGATCCGCAGACACAAAACACCTCAAATATGTCTCCAAGGTCTGATTAGTCCGCTCGGTCTGGCCATTAGTCTGAGGATGGAAAGCAGACGAAAAAGACAAATCTATGCCCATCCTAGCACAGAATGCCCGCCAAAATCTAGACACGAATTGGGTCCCTCTGTCAGAAACGATATTCTCCGGAATACCATGCAAACGAACAACATTTTGAAAAAACAGAGGAACCAACTCGGAAGAAGAAGGCAACTTAGGCAAGGGAACCAGATGGACCATCTTAGAGAAACGGTCACACACCACCCAGATGACAGACATCTTCTGAGAAACAGGCAGATCCGAAATAAAATCCATCGAGATGTGCGTCCAAGGCCTCTTCGGGATAGGCAAGGGTAACAACAATCCACTAGCCCGAGAACAACAAGGCTTGGCCCGAGCACAAACGTCACAAGACTGCACAAAGCCTCGCACATCTCGTGACAGGGAAGGCCACCAGAAGGACCTTGCCACCAAATCCCTGGTACCAAAGATTCCAGGATGACCTGCCAACGCAGAAGAATGAACCTCAGAGATGACTCTACTGGTCCAATCATCAGGAACAAACAGTCTACCAGGTGGGCAACGATCAGGTCTATCCGCCTGAAACTCCTGCAAGGCCCGCCGCAGGTCTGGAGAAACGGCAGACAATATCACTCCATCTTTAAGGATACCTGTGGGCTCAGAATTACCAGGGGAGTAAGGCTCAAAACTCCTAGAAAGGGCATCCGCCTTAACATTCTTAGAACCCGGTAGGTAAGACACCACAAAATTAAACCGAGAGAAAAACAATGACCAGCGCGCTTGTCTAGGATTCAGGCGCCTGGCAGACTCAAGGTAAATTAAATTTTTGTGGTCAGTCAATACCACCACCTGATGTCTGGCCCCCTCAAGCCAGTGACGCCACTCCTCAAAAGCCCACTTCATGGCCAAAAGCTCCCGATTCCCAATATCATAATTCCGCTCGGCGGGCGAAAATTTACGGGAAAAAAAAGCACAAGGTCTCATCACGGAGCAGTCGGAACTTCTCTGCGACAACACCGCCCCAGCTCCGATTTCAGAAGCGTCGACCTCAACCTGAAAAGGAAGAGAAACATCAGGCTGACGCAACACTGGGGCGGAAGAAAAGCGGCGCTTGAGCTCCCGAAAGGCCTCCACAGCATCAGGGGACCAATCAGCAACATCAGCACCCTTCTTAGTCAAATCAGTCAATGGTTTTACAACATCAGAAAAACCAGCAATAAATCGACGATAAAAGTTAGCAAAGCCCAAAAATTTCTGAAGACTCTTAAGAGAAGAGGGTTGCGTCCAATCACCAATAGCCTGAACCTTGACAGGATCCATCTCGATGGAAGAGGGGGAAAAAATGTATCCCAAGAAGGAAATCTTCTGAACCCCAAAAACACACTTAGAACCCTTCACACACAAGGAATTAGACCGCAAAACCTGAAAAACCCTCCTGACCTGCTGGACATGAGAGTCCCAGTCATCCGAAAAAATCAGAATATCATCCAGATACACAATCATAAATTGATCCAAATAATCGCGGAAAATGTCATGCATAAAGGACTGGAAGACTGAAGGGGCATTTGAAAGACCAAAAGGCATCACCAAATACTCAAAATGGCCCTCGGGCGTATTAAATGCGGTTTTCCACTCATCCCCCTGCTTGATTCGCACCAAATTATACGCCCCACGGAGATCAATCTTAGAGAACCACTTGGCCCCCTTTATACGAGCAAACAAATCAGTAAGCAGTGGTAACGGATATTGATATTTAACCGTGATTTTATTCAAAAGTCGATAATCAATACACGGCCTCAAAGAGCCGTCTTTCTTAGACACAAAGAAAAAACCGGCTCCTAAGGGAGATGACGAAGGACGAATATGTCCCTTTTCCAAGGACTCCTTTATATCCCCAGCTTAACACAGACATAGCTCTCCAGTCGAGGACTGGGTTATGAGATTGTAGCCATGGCAATCCCAGCACCAAAACATCATGTAGATTATACAGCACCAGAAAGCGAATAACCTCCTGGTGATCCGGATTAACACGCATAGTCACTTGTGTCCAGTATTGTGGTTTATTACTAGCCAATGGGGTGGAGTCAATCCCTTTCAGAGGTATCGGAGCCTCCAATGGCTCCAAATCATACCCACAGCGTTTGGCAAAGGACCAATCCATAAGACTCAAAGCAGCGCCAGAGTCGACATAGGCGTCCGCGGTAATAGATGACAAAGAACAAATCAGGGTCACAGATAGAATAAACTTAGACTGTAAAGTGCTAATTGAAACAGACTTGTCAGGCTTCTTAGTACGCTTAAAGCATGCTGATATAACATGAGTTGAATCACCACAATAGAAGCACAACCCATTTTTTCGTCTAAAATTCTGCCGCTCGCTTCTGGACAGAATTCTATCACATTGCATATTTTCTGGCGTTTTCTCAGTAGACACCGCCAAATGGTGCACAGGTTTGCGCTCCCGCAGACGCCTATCGATCTGAATAGCCATCGTCATGGACTCATTCAGACTCGCAGGCACAGGGAACCCCACCATAACATCCTTAATGGCATCAGAGAGACCTTCTCTGAAAATCGCCGCCAGGGCGCACTCATTCCACTGAGTAAGCACAGACCATTTGCGGAATTTTTGGCAGTATATTTCAGCTTCATCTTGCCCCTGAGACAAGGACATCAAGGCCTTTTCCGCCTGAAGCTCTAAATGAGGTTCCTCATAAAGCAACCCCAAGGCCAGAAAAAACGCATCCACATTGAGCAACGCAGGATCCCCTGGTGCCAATGCAAAAGCCCAGTCTTGAGGGTCGCCCTGGAGCAAGGAAATTACAATCCTGACCTGCTGTGCAGGGTCTCCGGCAGAGCGAGACTTCAGGGACAAAAACAATTTGCAATTATTTTTAAAATTTTGAAAGTGAGATCTATTCCCCGAGAAGAATTCAGGCAAAGGAATTCTAGGCTCAGACATAGGTGCATGAACAACAAAATCTTGCAAATTTTGTACCTTTGTGGCGAGATTATTCAAACCTGTAGCTACACTCTGAAGATCCATTTGAAACAGGTGAACACAGAGCCATTCAAGGATTAGAAGGAGAGGAAGAGAGGAAGGCTGCAGTATAGGCAGACTAGCAAGTGATTCAATTAAGAGCACACTCAGAACTAGAGGGAAAAAAAAAAAAAAAAATTGTAGCAGACTTCTTTTTTCTCTCCTTTCTCAGCCAGTAATTTAACCCTTTTTTGGGCCGGTCAAACTGTCATGATTCTCAATGGCGAGAGAACATAGCCCAGCATATATGAGAACTAGCTCTTGGAAGATGGAAACTATACTGACCATGAACTAAACCTGCCGCACAACTAGAAGTGGCCGGGTAGCATGCCTACATTTTTTTATCCCTAGATGCCCAGCGCCAGCCGGAGAACTACCTAATCCTAGCAGAGGAAAAGACAGTCCTGGCTCACCTCTAGAGAAATTTTCCCAAAAGGCAGACAGAGGCCCCCACATATATTGGCGGTGATTTTAGATGAAATGACAAACGTAGTATGAAAATAGGTTTAGCAAAATCGAGGTCCGCTTACTAGATAGCATGAAGACAGAAAGGGCACTTTCATGGTCAGCAGAAAACCCTATCAAAACACCATCCAGAAATTACTTTAAGACTCTAGCATTAACTCATAACACCAGAGTGGCAATTTCCGCTCACAAGAGCTTTCCAGACACAGTAACGAAACAGCAGCTGTGAACAGGAACAAAATGCAAAAACACACAAGGACAAAGGTCCAACTTAGCTGGGAGTTGTCTAGTAGCAGGAACATGCACAGAAAGGCTACTGATTACATTGTTGACCGGCATGAAACTGACAGAGGAGCAAGGTTATATAGCGACTCCCACATCCTGATAGGAGCAGGTGAACAGAGAGGATGATGCACACAAGTAATTCCACAAGTGGCCACCGGGGGAGCCCAGAATCCAATTTCACAACAGCCCCCAGTGGGATTAAATCAGAAGACAGTGCGAGGCGGGATCTCGGCCAGCGCGGCCGCACAGGCGCATCCAGCCTGACACCAAATGATGTCAGAAGACGGGCAGCGCAAAATGTGTGCATGGCCAAGGGCTAACCTAACAGCGCAGGCTCCGGGACTGATTCAAACAACGCTGAGGAGGCGGCGCACGGCGCCAAGGGGGTAAGAATGACGGCTGTGCTGCGTCACATCACAAAGGAAAGTTCCACCTACCGGACGGTATCACGGTAGGAGGGGACACTTTTCATAAGTGTTAGGTTCAGCATGTGCAAGGACCATAATTAAAAGAGCTAAGTTTACCTTTTCCAGCATTAGTGCTGTACACGATGGCTCTTTCAGCTACAAACGCCTGGGGGGGTTAAAGTTTCCCTTTCAACTTGCTCCAGTGCAGGCTTCGGCCTACACTCTGCTCCCTCTCCTCCTCCTGCTGACCCTGGGCTCTAACACCGCCAGTTGGGGCCCAGATGTGCTAGCTGCACAGAGAAAAACACCAGCCAATGTGTCAGTGGGGTTCAGCACCGCCAGCTGTTCCCCTGCTGTGCAGCCAGCAACGTGTCCTGCAACAGCCACGCAGACACAAGAACTGGAATTGAAGGAAACCTGTCCCCCCTCCCCCAGGTGTTTATACGTTTTACAGCCACCTTGTACGACAGTAATGCTGCATGTGTGCAAGGTGGCTCGGAAACTTATTCTCCTTGCCCATGTTGAACTGAACACGTCTAAAATGAGTCCTCTGCGACCATTGAAACGTCCCTCAGGTGTGATTTTCCTTTGTATTGACACGCAACAAGCTCCTTGGTAGCGCTGCCCGTCTTCTGGCATCATTGTTTGGCTGCCTGCGCCTCTGCGGCCGCCTTGCCCCACACAACTCCCCTCGGTGTCTTATTTATTTGGACTGCGAGGGTGTGATTGATGGGCATGAACGGTGCATTTCTTCGCCTGTCCCTCATCTCCTTCCGCCTTCTTCGGACTGTGCGGCTTCATGGCCGTGGCATGCGATAAGGGATCAGCTGACGCCGCATAGTCTGAAGTGGGTGTAAGAACCCAAGCGAGAGGCGAACATATGTACTGCACCAGGCCATGAATCCCAGCCCCGCAGTGTTTTAACAATGTTAAGACACTGCGGGGCTGGGATTCATGGTCATCGCAAACCGCAACGGCCGACATTACATGATGTCAGAGGATGGGCAGCGCTAACAGCGCAAGGCCAAGGGATAACACGACAGCGCAGACTCCTGTGCAACAAATAACGATGCTCAGGAGGCCGCGCCAAGCACCAAGGTGGCATTTTTGCCAGCTGTACTGCGTCTCTTTACGAAGGGAACTCACGCCTCAAAATCAGTTTGACTGTGTAAGGGCCTAAATGTTATACGTGTACCTTTCAGCGTGTGCAAGGAGCAAAATTAAAAGAGCAACCTTTGACTTGTGCAGCATTACTGCTGCATAAGCTGTGGCTCTTCTACTTTGTAACACCTGAGGGGGGTTAAAGGTTACCTTTGAAATTGGTTCAATTAGGCTTCGGCCTACACTCTGCTCCCCCTGCAGAGCCCGGGCTCCAACACCGCCAGTTGGGGCCCGGTACTGCTAGCTGCACAGAGAAAAACACCAGCCAATGTGTCAGTGGGGTTCAGCACCGCCAGCTGTTCCCCTGCTGTGCAGCCGGCAACGTGTCCTGCAACAGCCACGCAGGCACAACAGACCCAAAGCTGCCGCCAGTGCAGGCTTCGGCCTACACTCTGCTCCATCTCCTCCTCCTGCTGACCCTGGGCTCTAACACCGCCAGTTGGGGCCCGGTACTGCTAGCTGCACAGAGAAAAACACCAGCCAATGTGTCAGTGGGGTCCAGCACCGCCAGCTGTTCCCCTGCTGTGTAGCCGGCATCGTGTCCTGCAAAAGCCACGCAGACACAAGAACTGAAATTGAAGGGAACCTGTCCCCCCTCCCCCAGGCGTTTGTACGTTTTACAGCCACCTCGTACAGCGGTAATGCTGCATGTGTGCAAGGTGGCTCATAAACGTATTCTCCTCGCACATGTGGAACTGAAAACACGTCTGAAATGTGTCCTCTGTGTGACCATTTAACCATCCCGGTGGTGTGACTTTCCTTTGTAATGACACGCTGCAACCCCCTTGGTAGCGCTGCCCGTCTTCTGGCATCATTGTTTGGCTGCCTGCGCCTCTGCGGCCACCCTGACCCACACAACGCCCCTCGGTGTCTTATTTATTTGGACTGCGAAGGTGTGATTGACGGGCATGAACGGTGCATTTCTTCGCCTATCCCTCATCTCCTTCCGCCTTCTTCGGACTGTGCGGCTTCATGGCCGTGGCAAGCGATAAGGGATCAGCTGACGCCGCATAGTCTGAAGCAGGTGTGTTGTGATCCGCTTTTTGGCTCCCCTAGTGGTGGCTGGTGGTACTGGAGACTTGTGTGTTCTTTTCTGCCTCAGCTCACCTGCTTCCATCAGTTTTGGGAGTTCCCTATTTAGCCTTGCTCTCCAGTCACTTCCTTGCCGGTCATCATTGTAACCTGAGTCTTTCAGTTGCATGTTCCTGCTACCAGTCTGCTGATCAGCTAAGTGGACTCTTGTCCTTTTTGTTTTGTATTTTTTGTCCAGTTTACAGTTTGTCATTTCCTGTTACTGGAAGCTCTTGTGGACTGAAATTGCCACTCCTGTGTCATGAGTTGACACAGGAGTCTTAAAGTAATTTCAGGATGGGTTTTTGAAAGGGTTTTTTCAGCTGACCGTGAAGTCCTCTTTTGTATCCTTCCTCTATCTAGTAAGTGGACCTCGCTTTGCTAAATCTACCTTCATACTGTGTATGCCTTTTCCTCTGAACTCACCGTTAATATATGTGGGGGCTACTATCATCTTTGGGGAATTTCACTAGAGGTAAGCCAGGTCTGTTCCTTCCTCTTCCAGGCGTAGTTAGTTCTCCGGCTGGCGCATGGCATCTAGGCAGCCGTAGGAATGCTTCCTGGCTACTGTTAGTTGTGTGGTAGATTTAGGTCACGGTCAGCTTGAGTTTCCATCACCCGAGGGCTAGTCTGTTATTTTGTGTTTCTGATGTTCCCATGCCATTGGGGAATCATGACAGTATGACCGGCCACTGTTAAAGTAATTGGCAGAAGAAAGGAGAGTAAAAGAAATCTGTAGATTTTTTTTTTTTTTCCTCACATGTTTGCTACTTAGTTGGCTCAGTTGTATTTCTGCTCTATTTACAGCCTTGCCTTTCTCTCCTTCTAATCCTTGAATGGCTCTGATCTCTCCGGTTTAAGGATGGACTCTCAGAGTTTGGCTGCAGGTTTAAATAATCTTGCTACGAAGGTTCAGAATTTACAAGATTATGTTATACGTACTCCTATTTCTGAACCTAAGATTCCTACACCAGAGGTATTTTCCGGAGAGAGATCTCGGTTTCTGAATTTCAAATGTAATTGTAAATTATTCCTTTCTCTCAGACCTCACTCCTCTGGAGATCCTGTTCAGCAGGTTAAGATTGTGATTTCTTTGCTGCGAGGTGACCCTCAAAATTGGGCATTTTCGTTGACACCAGGGGATCCTGCGTTGCTCAATGTGGATGCGTTTTTTCTGGCTTTAGGGTTGCTGTATGAGGAACCTAATTTGGAGATTCAAGCTGAAAAAGCTTTAATAGCCCTGTCTCAAGGGCAAGATGAAGCTGAGATATACTGCCAAAAATTTCGTAAATGGTCTGTGCTTACTCAGTGGAATGAGTGTGCCCTAGCGGCAATTTTCAGAGAAGGCCTTTCTGATGCCGTTAAGGATGTCATGGTGGGGTTTCCTACGCCCACAGGTCTGAATGAGTCCATCACAATGGCGATTCAGATTGATCGGCGTTTGCGGGAGCGCAAACCCGTGCACCATTTGGCGGTATCTTCTGAAGGGACGCCAGAGAAAATGCAATGTGACAGAATTCTGTCAAGAAGCGAGCGGCAGAATTATAGGCGCAAAAATGGCTTGTGCTTCTACTGTGGTGATTCCGCGCATGTTATATCAGCATGCTCTAAACGTACTAGGAAGGTTGACAAGTCTGTTTTTATTGGCACTTTACAGTCTAAATTTCTTCTGTCTGTAACTCTGATTTGTTCATTATCAGTTATTACCGTGGATGCCTATGTGGACTCTGGCGCCGCTCTGAGTCTCATGGATTGGTCCTTCGCCAGGCGCTGTGGGTTTGATTTCGAGCCTCTGGAAGTTCCTATACCTCTGAAGGGTATTGATTCTACACCTCTGGCTTGTAATAGACCACAGTTCTGGACGCAAGTGACTATGCGTATGACTCCAGACCATCAGGAGATGATTCGCTTCCTCATGTTGCATAATTTATATGATGTGTTAGTGCTTGGATTACCATGGTTGCAATCTCATAACCCAGTACTGGACTGGAAAACTATGTCTGTGTTAAGCTGGGGATGTCGGGGGGCTCATGGGGACATACCTTTGGTTTCTATCTCGTCATCTATTCCCTCTGAGGTTCCGGCATTTTTGTCGGATTTTGGGGATATTTTTGAAGAGCCTAAAATTGGTTCTCTCCCTCCCCACAGAGAGTGTGATTGCGCCATAGATCTGATTCCAGGCAGTAAATTTCCAAAGGGTCGTTTGTTTAACCTATCTGTACCTGAACATGCTGCTATGCGCGAGTATATTAAGGAGTCCCTGGAAAAGGGACATATTCATCCTTCTTCATCTCCTTTAGGAGCTGGGTTTTTCTTTGTCTCTAAAAAGGATGGCTCGCTGAGGCCTTGTATTGATTATCGACTCCTGAATAAAATTACTGTCAAATATCAGTATCCGTTGCCGCTGCTTACTGATTTGTTTGCTCGCATAAGGGGGGCTAAGTGGTTCTCCAAGATTGATCTCCGTGGGGCGTATAATTTGGTGCGAATTAAGCAAGGGGATGAGTGGAAAACCGCATTTAATACGCCTGAGGGCCACTTTGAGTATTTAGTAATGCCTTTCGGCCTTTCTAATGCACCTTCAGTTTTTCAGTCCTTTATGCATGATATTTTCCGTGAATATCTGGATAAATTTATGATTGTGTATTTGGACGATATTTTGATTTTTTCTGAGGACTGGGAGTCTCATGTTCAGCAGGTCAGGAGGGTTTTTCAGGTCTTGCGGGAGAATTCTCTGTGTGTAAAGGGTTCTAAGTGTGTTTTTGGGGTTCAAAAGATTTCCTTTTTGGGGTACATTTTTTCCCCTTCTTCTGTTGAGATGGACCCTGTCAAGGTTCGGGCTATTTGTGACTGGACGCAGCCTACTTCTCTAAAGGGTCTTCAGAAGTTCTTGGGCTTTGCTAATTTTTATCGTCGATTTATAACTGGTTTTTCTGGTGTTGCTAAGCCTCTTACGGATTTGACTAAGAAGGGTGCTGATGTTGCCAATTGGTCCTCTGCCGCTGTGGAGGCCTTTCGGGAACTTAAGCGCCGCTTCTCGTCTGCCCCTGTGTTGCGCCAGCCTGATGTCTCTCTCCCCTTTCAGGTTGAGGTCGATGCTTCCGAGATCGGAGCGGGGGCGGTTTTGTCGCAGAAAAGTTCCGATTGCTCAGTGATGAGACCTTGTGCGTTCTTTTCTCGAAAATTTTCTGCCGCCGAAAGAAATTATGATGTCGGTAATCGGGAGCTATTGGCCATGAAGTGGGCATTTGAGGAGTGGCGTCATTGGCTTGAGGGTGCTAGACATCAGGTGGTGGTTTTGACTGATCACAAGAATCTGATTTATCTTGAGTCTGCCAGGCGCCTGAATCCTAGACAGGCGCGCTGGTCGTTGTTTTTCTCTCGGTTTAATTTTGTGGTCTCATATCTACCAGGTTCTAAGAATGTGAAGGCAGATGCCCTTTCTAGGAGTTTTGAGCCTGATTCCCCTGGTGATTCGGAACCTACAGGTATCCTTAAGGATGGGGTGATATTGTCCGCTATTTCCCCAGATCTGCGACGTGCTTTGCAAGAGTTTCAGGCGGATAGACCTGATCGCTGTCCACCTGGTAGACTGTTTGTTCCTGATGATTGGACCAGTAGAGTCATCTCGGAGGTTCATTCTTCTACGCTGGTGGGTCATCCTGGAATTTTTGGTACCAGGGATTTGGTGGCTAGATCCTTCTGGTGGCCATCTCTGTCTCGAGATGTGCGTGTTTTTGTGCAGTCTTGTGATGTGTGTGCTCGGGCCAAGCCTTGTTGTTCTAGGGCTAGCGGGTTGTTGTTGCCCTTGCCTATTCCGAAGAGGCCTTGGACGCACATCTCGATGGACTTTATTTCTGATCTTCCTGTCTCTCAGAGGATGTCTGTTATCTGGGTGGTGTGTGACCGTTTTTCTAAGATGGTTCATTTGGTGCCATTGCCGAAGTTGCCTTCCTCGTCTGAGTTGGTTCCTTTGTTTTTTCAAAATGTGGTTCGCTTGCATGGTATTCCTGAAAATATCGTTTCTGATAGGGGTACCCAGTTCGTTTCTAGATTTTGGCGGGCATTCTGTGCCAGGTTGGGCATTGATTTGTCTTTTTCGTCTGCCTTCCATCCTCAGACTAATGGCCAGACGGAGCGAACTAATCAGACTTTGGAGACGTATTTGAGGTGTTTTGTGTCTGCGGATCAGGATGATTGGGTTGCCTTTTTGCCGTTGGCGGAGTTTGATCTTAATAATCGGGCTAGTTCGGCCACTTTGGTTTCCCCTTTCTTTTGCAATTCGGGGATTCATCCCCGTTTTTCTTCTGGTCAGGCGGAGTCTTCGGATTGTCCTGGAGTAGATGCTGTGGTGGATCGGTTGTATCGGATTTGGGAACAAGTGGTGGACAATTTGAATTTGTCCCAGGAGAGGACTCAGCGGTTTGCTAACCGCCAGCGTCGGGTTGGTCCTCGCCTTCGTGTTGGGGACTTGGTGTGGTTGTCTTCCCGTTTTGTCCCAATGAGGGTTTCTTCTCCTAAATTTAAGCCTTGGTTCATCGGTCCCTATAGGATTTTGGAGATTATTAACCCTGTTTCCTTTTGTTTGGACCTCCCGGCATCTTTCGCTATCCATAATGTGTTCCATCGGTCGTTGTTGCGGAGATACGAGGTGCCGGTGGTTCCTTCTGCTGAGCCTCCTGCTCCTTTGCTGGTTGAGGGTGAATTGGAGTATGTTATAGAGAAGATCTTGGACTCCCGTATTTCCAGGCGGAGACTCCAGTATCTGGTTAAATGGAAGGGCTATGGTCAGGAAGATAATTCTTGGGTAACTGCCTCTGATGTTCATGCCTCGGATTTGGTTCGTGCCTTTCATAGGGCTCATCCAGGTCGCCCTGGCGGTTCTTGTGAGGGTTCGGTGCCCCCTCCTTAAGGGGGGGGTACTGTTGTGATCCGCTTTTTGGCTCCCCTAGTGGTGGCTGGTGGTACTGGAGACTTGTGTGTTCTTTTCTGCCTCAGCTCACCTGCTTCCATCAGTTTTGGGAGTTCCCTATTTAGCCTTGCTCTCCAGTCACTTCCTTGCCGGTCATCATTGTAACCTGAGTCTTTCAGTTGCATGTTCCTGCTACCAGTCTGCTGATCAGCTAAGTGGACTCTTGTCCTTTTTGTTTTGTATTTTTTGTCCAGTTTACAGTTTGTCATTTCCTGTTACTGGAAGCTCTTGTGGACTGAAATTGCCACTCCTGTGTCATGAGTTGACACAGGAGTCTTAAAGTAATTTCAGGATGGGTTTTTGAAAGGGTTTTTTCAGCTGACCGTGAAGTCCTCTTTTGTATCCTTCCTCTATCTAGTAAGTGGACCTCGCTTTGCTAAATCTACCTTCATACTGTGTATGTCTTTTCCTCTGAACTCACCGTTAATATATGTGGGGGCTACTATCATCTTTGGGGAATTTCACTAGAGGTAAGCCAGGTCTGTTCCTTCCTCTTCCAGGCGTAGTTAGTTCTCCGGCTGGCGCATGGCATCTAGGCAGCCGTAGGAATGCTTCCTGGCTACTGTTAGTTGTGTGGTAGATTTAGGTCACGGTCAGCTTGAGTTTCCATCACCCGAGGGCTAGTCTGTTATTTTGTGTTTCTGATGTTCCCATGCCATTGGGGAATCATGACACAGGTGTAAGAACCCAAGCGAGAGGCGAACATATGTACTGCGCCAGGCCATGAATCCCAGCCCCGCAGTGTTTTAACAATGTTAAGACACTGCGGGGCTGGGATTCATGGTCATCGCGAACCGCACCTGCCGACATCAAATGTTGTCAGAGGACGGGCAGCGCTAACAGCGCAAGGCCAAGGAATAACACGACAGCGCAGACTCCTGTGCAGCAAATAACGATGCTCTGGAGGCCGCGCCAAGCACCAAGGTGGCATTTTTGCCAGCTGTGCTGCGTCTCATTACGAAGGGAACTCACGCCTCCAACACAGTTTGACTGTATAAAGGGCTAAATGTTATACGTGTTTCATTCGGCGTGTGCAAGGAGAAAAATTAAAAGAGCAACCTTTGACTTGTGCGGCACTACTGCTGCATAAGCTGTGGCTCTTCTAGTTTGTAACCCCTGAGGGGGGGTTAAAGGTTACCTTTGAAATCGGTTCAATTAGGCTTCGGCCTACACTCTGCTCCACCGGCAGAGCCCGGGCTCCAACACCGCTAGTTGCTGTCCGGAAGTGCTGGCTGCACAGAGCCAAACACCTCGCCAATGTGTCAGTGGGGTTCAGCACCGCCAGCTGTTCCCCTGCTGTGTAGCCGGCAACGTGTCCTGCGACCGCCACGCAGGCACAACAGACCCAAAGCTGCCGCCAGTGCAGGCTTCGGCCTACACTCCCCTCCCCCTGCTCCTCCTCCTGCTCCTCCTCCTCCTGCTGACCCTGGGCTCTAACACCGCCAGTTGGGGCCCGGTACTGCTAGCTGCACAGAGAAAAACACCAGCCAATGTGTCAGTGGGGTCCAGCACCGCCAGCTGTTCCCCTGCTGTGTAGCCGGCAACGTGTCCTGCGACAGCCACGCAGACACAAGAACTGAAATTGAAGGGAACCTGTCCCCCCTCCCCCAGGTGTTTCTACGTTTTACAGCCACCTTGTACAGCAGTAATGCTGCACGTGTGCAAGGTGGCTCGGAAACTTATTCTCCTTGCCCATGGGGAACTGAACACGTCTAAAATGAGTCCTCTGAGACCATTAAAACGTCCCTCAGGTGTGATTTTCCTTTGTATTGACACGCAACAAGCTCCTTGGTAGCGCTGCCCGTCTTCTGGCCTCATTGTTTGGCTGGCTGCGCCTCTGCCGCCGCCTTGCCCCACACAACGCCCCTCGGTGTCTTATTTATTGAGACTGCGAGGGTGTGATTGATGGGCATGATCGGTGCCTTTCTTCACCTGTCCCTCATCTCCTTCCGCCTTCTTCGGACTGTGCATCTTCATGGCCATGGCATGCGATAAGGGATCAGCTGACGCCGCATAGTCTGAAGCAGGTGTAAGAACCCAAGCGAGAGGCGAACATATGTACTGCACCAGGCCATGAATCCCAGCCCCGCAGTGTTTTAACAATGTTAAGACACTGCGGGGCTGGGATTCATGGTCATCGCAAACCGCAACGTCCGACATTACATGATGTCAGAGGATGGGCAGCGCTAACAGCGCAAGGCCAAGGGATAACACGACAGCGCAGACTCCTGTGCAGCAAATAAAGATGCTCAGGAGGCCGCGCCAAGCACCAAGGTGGCATTTTTGCCAGCTGTACTGCGTCTCTTTACGAAGGGAACTCACGCCTCAAAATTAGTTTGACTGTGTAAGGGCCTAAATGTTATACGTGTCCCTTTCAGCGTGTGCAAGGAGAAAAATTAAAAGAGCAACCTTTGACTTGTGCAGCACTACTGCTGCATAAGGCGTGGCTCTTCTAGTTTGTAACACCTGAGGGAGGGTTAAAGGTTAACTTTAAAATTGGTTCAATTAGGCTTCGGCCTACACTCTGCTCCCTCTCCTCCTGCTGACCCTGGGCTCTAACACCGCCAGTTTGGGCCCGGTACTGCTAGCTGCACAGAGAAAAACACCAGCCAATGTGTCAGTGGGGTCCAGCACCGCCAGCTGTTCCCCTGCTGTGTAGCCGGCAACGTGTCCTGCAAAAGCCACGCAGACACAAGAACTGAAATTGAAGGGAACCTGTCCCCCCTCCCCCAGGCGTTTGTACGTTTTACAGCCACCTCGTACAGCGGTAATGCTGCATGTGTGCAAGGTGGCTCATAAACGTATTCTCCTCGCACATGTGGAACTGAAAACACGTCTAAAATGTGTCCTCTGTGTGACCATTTAACCGTCCCGGTGGTGTGACTTTCCTTTGTAATGACACGCTGCAACCCCCTTGGTAGCGCTGCCCGTCTTCTGGCATCATTGTTTGGCTGCCTGCGCCTCTGCGGCCGCCCTGACCCACACAACGCCCCTCGGTGTCTTATTTATTTGGACTGCGAGGGTGTGATTGATGGGCATGAGCAGTGCATATCTTCGCCTGTTGTCACTCATCTCCTTCCGCCTTCTTCAGACTGTGCGGCTTCATGGCCGTGGCATGCGATAAGGGATCAGCTGACGCCGCACAGTCTGAAGCGGGTGTAAGGACCCGAGTGTGAGAGGCGAACATATGTGCTGCGCCAGGCCATGAATCCCAGACCCGCAGTGTTTTAACAATGTTAAGACACTGCGGGGCTGGGATTCATGGTCATCGCGAACCGCACCGGCCGACATTACATGATGTCAGAAGATGGGCAGCGCTAACAGCGCTAGGCCAGGGGATAACACGACAGCGCAGACTCCTGTACAGCAAATAACAACGCTCAGGAGGCTGCACCCAGCACCAAGGTGGGATTCTTGACATCTGTGCTGCGTCTCATTATGAAGGGAACTCGCGCCTCCAACACAGTTTGACTGTATAAAGGGCTAAATGTTATACGTGTTTCATTCAGCGTGTGCAAGGAGAAAAATTAAAAGAGCAACCTTTGACTTGTGCGGCACTACTGCTGCATAAGCTATGGCTCTTCTAGTTTGTAACCCCTGAGGGGGGGTTAAAGGTTTACTTTAAAATTGGTTCAATTAGGCTTCGGCCTACACTCTGCTCCCCCTGCAGAGCCCGGGCTCCAACACCGCCAGTTGGGGCCCGGTACTGCTAGCTGCACAGAGGAAAACACCAGCCAAAGTGTCAGTGAGGTTCAGCACCGCCAGCTGTTGCCCTGCTGTGTAGCCGGCAACGTGTCCTGCGACCGCCACGCAGGCACAACAGACCCAAAGCTGCCGCCAGTGCAGGCTTCGGCCTACACTCCCCTCCCCCTGCTCCTCCTCCTGCTCCTCCTCCTCCTGCTGACCCTGGGCTCTAACACCGCCAGTTGGTGCCCGGTACTGCTAGCTGCACAGAGGAAAACACCAGCCAAAGTGTCAGTGGGGTTCAGCAACGCCAGCTGTTCCCCTGCTGTGCAGCCGGCAACGTGTCCTGCAACAGCCACGCAGGCACAACAGACCCAAAGCTGCCGCCAGTGCATGCTTCGGCCTACACTCTGCTCCCTCTCCTCCTGCTGACCCTGGGCTCTAACACCGCCAGTTTGGGCCCGGTACTGCTAGCTGCACAGAGAAAAACACCAGCCAATGTGTCAGTGGGGTTCAGCACCGCCAGCTGTTCCCCTGCTGTGTAGCCGGCATCGTGTCCTGCAAAAGCCACGCAGACACAAGAACTGAAATTGAAGGGATCCTGTCGCCCCACCCCCAGGTGTTTGTGTGTTTTCCAGCCACCTTGTACAGCAGTAATGCTGCATGTGTGCAAGGTGGCTCATAAACGTATTCTCCTCGCACATGTGGAACTGAAAACACGTCTAAAATGTGTCCTCTGTGTGACCATTTAACCGTCCCGGAGGTGTGACTTTCCTTTGTAATGACACGCTGCAACCCCCTTGGTAGCGCTGCCCATCTTCTGGCATCATTGTTTGGCTGCCTGCGCCTCTGCGGCCGCCCTGACCCACACAACGCCCCTCGGTGTCTTATTTATTTGGACTGCGAGGGTGTGATTGATGGGCATGAGCAGTGCATATCTTCGCCTGTTGTCACTCATCTCCTTCCGCCTTCTTCAGACTGTGCGGCTTCATGGCCGTGGCATGCGATAAGGAATCAGCTGACGCCGCACAGTCTGAAGCGGGTGTAAGGACCCGAGTGCGAGAGGCGAACATATGTACTGCGCCAGGCCATGAATCCCAGACCCGCAGTGTTTTAACAATGTTAAGACACTGCGGGGCTGGGATTCATGGTCATCGCGAACCGCAACGGCCGACATTAAATGATGTCAGAAGATGGGCAGCGCTAACAGCGCTAGGCCAAGGGATAACACGACAGCGCAGACTCCTGTACAGCAAATAACAACGCTCAGGAGGCTGCACCCAGCACCAAGGTGGGATTCTTGACATCTGTGCTGCATCTCATTACGAAGGGAACTCGCGCCTCCAACACAGTTTGACTGTATAAAGGGCTAAATGTTATACGTGTTTCATTCGGCGTGTGCAAGGAGAAAAATTAAAAGAGCAACCTTTGACTTGTGCGGCACTACTGCTGCATAAGCTGTGGCTCTTCTAGTTTGTAACCCCTGAGGGGGGGTTAAAGGTTACCTTTGAAATCGGTTCAATTAGGCTTCGGCCTACACTCTGCTCCACCGGCAGAGCCCGGGCTCCAACAACGCTAGTTGCTGTCCGGAAGTGCTGGCTGCACAGAGCCAAACACCTCGCCAATGTGTCAGTGGGGTTCAGCACCACCAGCTGTTCCCCTGCTGTGTAGCCGGCAACGTGTCCTGCGACCGCCACGCAGGCACAACAGACCCAAAGCTGCCGCCAGTGCAGGCTTCGGCCTACACTCCCCTCCCCCTGCTCCTCCTTCTGCTGACCCTGGGCTCTAACACCGCCAGTTGGGGCTCTAGGAAGACAAGCTTGAATAGGTCCCCATCCTGGTTCCAGTACCGTCAGCTGGTTCCGGGCAGAGCCTTTGGCTTAGGTGCCTCCCTCTGGGTATCCGAGTTCCACCAACGTCAGGTGGTCCTTGGTAGTGCTTTCAGGCACGGGTACCTCCTGCTTAGTAACCGGGTTCCAGTAACGTCAGCTGGTCCTCGGTAGTTCCATTGGCTCTTGGACCTTCGGCTACCCATCCGGGTTCCAGTACCGTCAGCTGGTTCTCAGAGGCAAAAGTTTGGACACACCTTCTCATTTAAAGATTTTTCTGTGTTTTCATGACTATGAAAATTGTACATTCACACTGAAGGCATCAAAACTATGAATTAACACATGTGGAATTATATACTTAACAAAAAAGTGTGAAACAACTGAAAATATGTCTTATATTCTAGGTTCTTCAAAGTAGCCACCTTTTGCTTTGATGACTGCTTTGCACACTCTTGGCATTCTCTTGATGAGCTTCAAGAGGTAGTCACCGGGAATGGTTTTCACTTCACAGGTGTGCCCTGTCAGGTTTAATAAGTGGGATTTCTTGCCTTATAAATGGGGTTGGGACCATTCGTTGTGCTGTGCAGAAGTCTGGTGGATAAACAGCTGATAGCCCTACTGAATAGACTGTTAGAATTTGAATTATGACATGAAAGAAGCAGCTAAGTAAAGAAAAACGAGTAGCCATCATTACTTTAAGAAATGAAGGTCAGTCAGTCCGAAAAATTGGGAAAACTTTGAAAGTGTCCCCAAGTGCAATGGCAAAAACCATCAAGCGCTACAAAGAAACTGGCTCACATGAGGACCGCCCCAGGAAAGGAAGACCAAGAGTCACCTCTGCTTCTGAGGATAAGTTTATCCAAGTCACCAGCCTCAGAAATCGCAGGTTAACAGCAGCTCAGATTAGAGACCAGGTCAATGCCACACAGAGTTCAAGCAGCATACACATCTCTACAACAACTTTTAAGAGGAGACTTTGTGCGGCAGGCCTTCATGGTAAAATAGCTGCTAGGAAAAAACTGCTAAGGACAGGCAACAAGCAGAAGAGACTTGTTTGGGCTAAAGAACACAAGGAATGGACATTAGACCAGTGGACATCTGTGCTTTGGTCTGATGAGTCCAAATTGGAGATCTTTGGCTCCAACAACCGTGTCTTTGCGCCACGCAGAAAAGGTGAACGGATGGACTCTACATGCCTGATTCCCACCGTGAAGAATGGAGGAGGAGGTGTGATGGTGTGGGGGTGACACTGTTGGGGATTTATTCAAAATTGAAGGCATACTGAACCAGCATGGCTACCACAGCATCTTGCAGCGGCATGCTATTCCATCCGGTTTGCAATTAGTTGGACCATCATTTATTTTTCAACAGGACAATGACCCCAAAAACACATCCAGGCTGTGTAAGGCCTATTTGACCAAGAAGGAGAGTGATGGGGTGCTACGCCAGATGACCTGGCCTCCACAGTCACCAGACCTGAACCCAATCGAGATGGTTTTTGGTGAGATGGACCACAGAGTGAAGGCAAAAGGGCCAACAAGTGCTAAGCATCTCTGGGAACTCCTTCAAGATTGTTGAAATACCATTTCCGGTGACTACCTCTTGAAGCTCATCAAGTGAATGCCAACAAAAGTGTGCAAAGCAGTCATCAAAGCAAAAGGTGGCTACTTTGAAGAACCTAGAATATAAGACATAATTACAGTTGTTTCACACTTTTTTGTTAAATATATAAATCCACATGTGTTAATTCATAGTTTTGATGCCTTCAGTGTGAATGTACAATTTTCATTGTCATGAAAATACAGAAAAATCTTTAAATGAGAAGGTGTGTCCAAACTTTTGATCTGTACTGTAAGGACATGTTTGTGTGTTTGTATGGACCAAATAATGGAAACACCTGGAAACATCAACAAAAGTTAGTTTAATATGGTGTAGGTCCACCTTTTGTGGCGATTACAGCCTTAATTCTTCGAGGTATGGATTCATACAAGGTGTGAATTGTTTCCAAAGGAATTTTAGCTCATTCTGCAGTTAAAACACCCTTCAGTTCTTTGAGCAACGATGGCGACGGAAATCGATGTTTAACTTGAATCTCTAAAATCAACCATATGTCAGATGAGATGCTCAACTTCATTAGAATGTTCCTCGTGCCATGCTTTAACTATTCTAACTGTATGAATTGGTGCATTATCATCCTGAAAGATGGCGTTCCCCTCCGGGAACAGTGCTTGAACCATTAGATGCACTTGGTCGCCCAAAATGCCTAAATAATCTCGGCTGTTAATTCTTCCATGAAGGGATATCATTGGCTCAGTAGATCTCCACGAAATAGCACCCCAGATCATCACAGAACCTCCACCATGTTTTATGGTTGGGAGAAGGCAGTCTGGATGGAATGCTTCTTTCGGCTGTCTCCAAATGTACACTTGGCCGGAGGTCGGAAATAGGGTAAACGATGATTCATCTGAGAATATCACATGTTTCCACTGCTCGAGGGACCAATTCTGGAGGTTTCTACACCACTCAATGCTTGGAAACATTTGTCATTGAAAGCAGCTGTTTTCTAATTGCAGCTCTTCTGTGGAATCCAGATTTGTGCAGCTCCCAACGAACAGTTTTAGTGGAAACTGGGTTCTGTAGGTGTTCATTGAGCTCAGCAGTGATTTTCGGAGCCGTGGTCTTGCTATCCTCTCTCACAATTCGCTTTAGAGTCCGACGGTCTCTCTCAGTCAACTTCGACTTTCAGCCGGACTTGTGCTTTGCTGCGAATGTTTTTCCTTCTCTTTCAAACGCAGTCATTACTTTGGAGATAGTAACTCTTGACACGCCAAGCATTCCGACACTTTCTGTTACACTAGCACCAGCCATACAAGCACCAACAATGTGGCCGCTTTGAAAATCCAAGAGGTATGCCATTGGTTTCAGGTTCTCATCAATGTTCTTACAATTCTGAAAAACAGTTAATTTACATACACATATCACATAACACAAATAATCAACTACAAAATATTATCATGTGTCACGGTTTGCACGTTTATAACGTGTTCGAACATTATGATGCCAAAACGTTAGGTGTTTACATTATTTGGTCCAACCCCTGTATAAATATATATATATATATATATATATATATATATATATATATATATATATATATATATATATATATATACACACACACAAAAAAAATAAAGGGAACACTAAAATCCCACATCCTAGATATCACTGAAAGAAATATTCCAGTTGTATATCTTTATTCATTACATAGTGGACTGTGTTGAGAACAATAAAACCTAAAAATTATCAATGTAAATCACAACTAACATCCCACGGAGGTCTGAAGTTGGAATAATGCTCAAAATCAAAGTGGAAAATGAAGTTATAGGCCGATCCAATTTCAGTGGAAATGCATCAAGACAAGGAAATGATGCCCAGAAGTGTGTGTGGCCTCCACGTGCCTGTATGACCTCACTACAACGCCTGGGCATGCTCCTGATGAGCTAACGGATGGTCTCCTGAGGGATCTTCTCCCAGACCTTGACTAAAGCATCCGCCAACTCCTGGACAGTCTGTGGTGCAAAGTGACATTGGTGGATATTGAAAGACATGAGGTCCCAGATGTGTTCAATCGAATTCAGGTCTGGGGAACAGGCAGGCCAGTCCATAGCTTCAATGCCTTCATCTTGCAGGAACTGCTGACACACTCCAGCCACATGAGGTCTGGCATTGTCTTGCATTAGGAGGAACCCAGGGCCAACGGCACCAGCATAAGGTCTCACAAGGGGTCTGAGAATCTCATCTCGGTACCTAATGGCAGTGAAACTACTTCAGGTGAGCACATGGAGGGCTGTGCGGCCCTCCAAAGAAATGCCACCCCACACCATTACTGACCCACTGCCAAACTGGTCATGCTGAAGCAGGTTGCAGGCAGCAGATTGCTCTCCACGGCATCTCCAGACTCTGTCACGTCTGTCTGTGAAGAGCACAGGGTGCCAGTGGTGAATTTGCCAATCCTGGTGTTCTGTGGTAAATGCCAAGCGTCCTGCGCGGTGTTAGGCTGTGAGCACAACCCTCATCTGTGGACATCAGGCACTCAGACCATCCTCATGGAGTTGGTTTCTAACCATTTGTGCAGATACATGCACATTTGTGGCCTGCTGGATGTCATTTTGCAGGGCTCTGGCAGTGCTTCTCCTGTTCCTCCTTGCACAAAGGCTGAGGTAGCGGTCCTGCTGCTGGGTTGTTGCCCTCCTACAGCCCCTTCCATGTCTCCTGGTATACTGGCCTGTCTCCTAGTAGCGCCTCCAGCCTCTGGACATTACGCTGACAAACACAGCAAACCTTCTTGCCACAGCTCGCATTGATGTGCCATCCTGGATAAGCTGCACTACCTGAGCCACTTGTGTAGGTTGAGTCCGTCTCATGCTACCACGAGTGTGAAAGCACAATCAACATTCTAAAGTGACCAAAACATCAGCCAGAAAGCATTGGTACTGAGATGTGGACTGTGGTCCCCACCTGCAGAACCACTCCTTTATTGAGTGTATCTTAATAATTGCTAAACAGCATGTGAAATTAAATGTCGAACAGTGCTGCTTCCTAAGTGGACAGTTTGATTTCACAGAAGTTTGATTTCCTTGGAGTTTTATTCTATTGTTTAAATGTTCCCTTTATTTTTTTGAGCAGTGTATATTCACTGTGTGGTTGTGAGCACAGCATTCCATATGCTCACCAGGGGTAACCTGACTCCAATTAGGTACTGAGATGAGATCCTCAGACCCCTTGTGAGACCATATGCTGGTGCTGTTGGCCCTGGGTTCCTCCTAATGCAGGACAAAGCCAGACCTCATGTGGCTGGAGTGTGTCAGCAGTTCCTGCAAGATGAAGGCATTGAAGCTATGGACTGGCCCACCCTTTCCCCAGACCTGAATCTGATTGAACACATCTGGGACATCATGTCTCGCAATATCCACCAACGTCACATTGCACCACAGACTGTCCAGGAGTTGGCGGATGCTTTAGTCCAGGTCTGGGGGGAGATCCCTCGGGAGACCCTCTGGCGCCTCATCAGGAGCATGCCCAGGCATTGTAGGGAGGTCATACAGGCACATGGAGGCAACACACACACAGCTGAACATAATTTCCTTGTCTTGAGGTATTTCCACTGACGTTGTATCAGCCTCTAATTTGATTTTCCACTTTGATTTTGAGTATCATTCCAAATCCAGACCTCCGTGGGATATTCATTTTGATTTATATTGATCATTTTTATGTTTTATTGTGCTCAACACATTCCACTATGTAATGACTAAAGATCTGCAACTGAAATATTTCATTCATTGATATCTAGGATGTGGTATTTTAGTGTTCCCTTTATTTTTTTGAGCAGTGTATATATCTGCTGCACGTGACCACATTCTTTTTTTGTGGTGTGAAAAAATTGACTATATTGTTTGCCAGAATAACTGGTGAAGTGATAGAGGGGAGATATGTGTCATTGCACATAATGGCGTCAGTGATGTAAATCCAGAATAGTTTCGTCCAGCACACTACGTGTTGGGAGGGTTAAATGGAAGTTATATTATGTGCTGGTTTTAGTGGACATTCATAGAGTGAGTGGATGTCCACCGTATCTCCACTTGCGGAGTCCTGACAGGACCTGTTTGATGTCGAGATCATGTGATCATTCACATGATGAAGGAGTCACATCATCTGGGCTTAAATGGATGACTGCAAAAGCTTTCAGTGTTTAGTGTGTGCCTGGAGAGAGAGCACTCCAGGAAAGTGTATGCTAAATCTGAACTGTAGACATTGCTGCCTGTGAGTGGGCGGATCCACGCTAGGAAAAGGACTATGTTTCTTTTTGTTTCTTTGTTTTGCTGTTTTGCTCAGAGGGCCGTCTTTATTTTCCCAAGTTTAGTTTATGCTGTCTTCAATAAACAAAGCATTTTCTTAAAAAGACAATGTTCCGGTTATACCTCCGTGTCCAGCTGAGTGAGACGCTCTTCCACATTTGTCATCCATAGAGTACTACGTGCTTTCTGTTAAATTTTGGTGGTATATAACAGTTAAAAAAGCTTTCAAAAATTTTCCTGGATTGAATTAGTCATTCAAAGAGTATTTCCTGCTTTCTGTTAAATTTTTATGATGTAAAGCTTGCCAAGAAAAACGTTCAAAATTTTTTCTGGATTCAGTTAGTCATATACAGAGTATTACATGCTTTACGCTAAATTTTGGTGCTATATAAAGCTCCAAAAAAGAGTTCAAAATTTTTTTTAGGATTTAATTTGTCATCCATAGATTGAATTTGTCATCCATACACTTTAACATGCTTTGTGCTACATTACTGTGGAATTAAACTCCAAAAACCGCTTTGACTGCTGCAGATAACTATTTTTTTTATTTAAAAAATGCGTAAGACGTAGGTGTTCCCCAGTCTGAGACTTTTTAATGAGAGCTCTGAGACATTTATTTGTAACCTGTGCCATGCCAAGATCAGCAGTGGCCTGACCGCTGGGAGCCTAACCACCACCAGCAAGATAAGGCACATATAATCTAAGCACCCGACTTTGCAGGTCAAGCACCTGGGTTCACAATTGGTGCCAGCGGATGACACCACTGCCTCTTCCCCTGTACTAGGTGCATTGCCACACGTCATTGAAGTCAATGGGAGGAAAAAACAAACACATACACCTTCAAATGGGTCCAACAGCTCTGCCAAAGCACATCAAATTAAAGGCAGATACCAGGAAAGTGGACTCAATTGACCCACGATACAAATTTTAGAATGACCCACAGTACAAATTTTAGAATGGCATGGCAATAATCAGCCATGCAGGAGGTATCAGGGTCTGAGCCGGAATATACCGCTTTGAATTGAACTTCAAATTAAGATGAGGTGGGTGAGGCATCAGTGTAGACCTGATATGCTGGGAGTCCTGATACCACATGCAACAGCTCACCTTTTTTATGCTCAGCCACACTCAGGTTGCACACATATCAGTTTTATAGACTATTATTGTAAGAAAAATGTAAGGACATTAACACGGGTAGTGGACTCAAAGTGAGCGGAGGCCTGTTGGTCTCAGAGGCCTATTGCTATAGCCAACACACATGAAGGAGATCCAACCAGGAGGAGTCTACACATTTCTTAAAATTAGTGGCAGACACCACCAAAGTGAAAATCACATTGTATGAGTTTTACATCATTAATTTGTATTTTATTGCATTAAATAATAATTTGACACAATAGAAAAACACAACTTAACATTTGGTACAGAAACGTTGGTTTGCAATTACAGAGGTCAGATGTTTCCTGAAGTTATGGACCAAGTTTATACACACTGCAGCAGGGAGTTTGACCCACTTCTCAATAAAGATCTACTTCAGATCTTTCAGGTTTGGGGGCTGTTGCTGGACAACATTGAATTTTAGCTTCCTTCAAAGATGTTCTATTGGATTCAGGTTTGGAGACTAGCTTGGCAACTCCAGGACCTTGAAATGCTTCTTACAGATCCAATCCTTAATAGCCCTGGCTGTGTGTTTCGGGTCATTGTCATATTGGAAAACCCAGCTATGACCTATTTTCAACTCTCTTACTGGGGGAAGGAGGCTGCTGGATAAAATCTCTTCAATATAGTGCAGTTGTCCTGCTCACTTTGCAGAAAAGCACCCTCAAACTATAATGTTTCCCCCACCATGCTTTATTGTTTGGACGGTCTCTTTGGGGTTGTACTCATCCGTCTTCTTCCTCCAAACACGGCAAGTGAAGTAGATACTAAAAGGTTCTATTTTGGTTTGATCTGACCATATGACCTTCTCCCGTGCCTCTACTGGATTATTCAAATTGTTATTTGTGAACTTCAAATGGGCCTGGACATACGCTGCTTGTTTGAGCAAGAGGATCTTGTGCACCCAGCAGGATTTTAATCCATCATAGCAAAAGAGGGGAGAAGCCAGAGTTGCTTATGGTCCGAACACAATACATAAAGTGCACATGCACATATTGATTTCTAACTGTAATTCAAAATGAGACATTTAGCAAACAATTGATCAATTCTTTGAGCCACCCCGCCACATCAAGGCATTCTCATAATGGGGCAGTCCTACTCTACATTTTTATATTCGCTGTGCCATAAAGGCCTCCTAAATGTATTAAAAGCAAGACCACATTAAATTAAAGCTGTACCTGAAGCGTTTCTGAATCACTACCATGGCATCAGAAAGGGCAAACACAGATAAAGTTTGACCAGGTCCAGACATAGACATTTCAGGTCCCACCTCCACACTGCCCATCCAGCACCACAGATAAAGGGTGAGACAGGCTGAGACACAGGTGCACAATTAAACAGAGCCTAGGGCAGGGCAGGGCTGCTGTATGTGTGTTCAGCAGCCTATCAATAACAGTGAACACAGAAAGAATGGCGTACATAACCCAGCGTGCACGGCAACAGTGGTGGTCAGCCGCATACCAATATCAAAGCAAAACAGTGGAGAAGCCAGCGCTGCTTATGGTCCGAATGCAATACATAAAGTGCACATGCACATATTGATTTCTAACTGTATTTCAAAATGAGACATTTGGCAAACAATTGATCAATTCTTTGAGCCACCCCGCCACGTCAAGGCATTCTCATAATGGGGCAGTCCTACGCTACGTTTTTTATATTCGTTGTGCCATAAAGGCTTCCTAAATGTATTAAAAGCAAGACCACATTAAATGCAAGCTGTACCTGAAGCGTTTCTGACTCACTCCCATGGTGCAAGAAAGGGCAAACACAGATAAAGTTTGACCAGGTCCAGACATAGACATTTCAGGTCCAACCTTCACATTGCCCAACCAGCACCACAGATAAAGGGTAAGACAGGCTGAGACACAGGTGCACAATTAAACAGAGCCTAAGGCAGGGCAGGGCTGCTGTATGTGTGTACAACAGCCTATCAATCATAGTGAACACAGAAAGAATGGCGTACATAACCCAGTGCGCATGGCAACAGTGGTGGTCAGCCACATACCAATATCAAAGCTAAAGAGGGGAGAAGCCAGCACTGCTTATGGTCAGAACGCAATACATAATGTGCACATGCACATATTGATTTCTAACTGTATTTCAAAATGAGACATTTAGCAAACAATTGATCAATTCTTTGAGCCACCCTGCCACATCAAAGCATTCTCATAATGGGGCAGTCCTGCTCTACGTTTGTTGAAATAAAAAAATTAAATAATCCCATTTTCCACAAAAATAATATTTTTGCCCCAATTTTTTTATTTTCACATGATTAACAGGAGAAAATGTCTCCTAAGTTTGACAATTCCTCATATGTTGGAGAAAACCACTGTCTAGGTGCACGGCAGTGCTCGGATGGGAGGGAGCACCGTTTGACTTTCTGAATGCAAAATTGGCGGGAATAAAGAGCGGATGAAATGTTTCATTTGGAGAGCCTGTAAAGAGTGAAGCCCCACTACAGGTGAATCCATTTTGGAAACTAGACACCTCAACTTATTTAGATGTGTGGTGAGCACATCAGCAACAATGATAGTCACCTAATTGACTCTTGGTAATCAATCTGTCTATAAAGCAAAGAGTACCCTAAAACATAACTTTTAATTAAACTTGATATAAAAAACCTAATCAAGGATCATATTAAATTAAAAACCAATAGACAATACATATTACATACATAGCCAGAACTAGGAAAAACAGTATTGCATGAAGGGCCCATAGCTAAAAAAGTGCAAGTATAAAATTGGAAGGATCTCATCCTTGTCTTGAGACATCTGCCCATGGAAACACAGTGCTGGAGGAAGGGGAAGGATAAATGTATGTACCCCTATAATCCACTGCTGTCCCCCATGTAAAGACTCCTGCCCTAACAAGGTCAGTACCCATGTGACACCTTGTTCATGTCAGCCCCAGCAACCCTCTTCCAACGCATTTCGGCCTTATTTCAGTGGCCTTTTTACAGGAATATCAAATGCTTGGGGTGAATATAGGTATGAATAACAGAATATATATATGTGTTAGGCTGTACAGTGGCACTAGGCCATATTAAGGGCATTTATAACTAGTTCTCAGTAGTGCCTGATGACCTCTGATCCGTTTATCATGCAGTAACAGGCACGCTGTCTTGCTTTAAAGGTTGGCATGTGAAATCAGCGCTTCAATGCTGGGATGGAGGTGTGTACCATCCCAGCCAACGGTAGCCATAGTTCTTGTCATCCGGGTTGTGTCAAAGCACCTTTCTCACATATTTGACTAACCTCTGCAAAAATCCGTACCTCCCACTCCCGACTCAAAGACTTCTCCCGGAATGGAACGGTTTTAGGCGTTCCTTCAAAACACATCTATTCAGAGCGGCCTTTCACATTCCCTAATCGAAGTCCTTGCATGTATATATGTAAGTGTATGTATGTATATGTAAATTTGTGTCTGTGTGCGTATATATATATATATATATATATATATATATATATATATATATACAGGTCCTTCTCAAAAAATTAGCATATAGTGTTAAATTTCATTATTTATCATAATGTAATGATTACAATTAAACTTTCATATATTATAGATTCATTATCCACCAACTGAAATTTGTCAGGTCTTTTATTGTTTTAATACTGATGATTTTGGCATACAACTCCTGATAACCCAAAAAACCTGTCTCAATAAATTAGCATATCAAGAAAAGGTTCTCTAAACGACCTATTACCCTAATCTTCTGAATCAACTAATTAACTCTAAACACATGCAAAAGATACCTGAGGCTTTTATAAACTCCCTGCCTGGTTCATTACTCAAAACCCCCATCATGGGTAAGACTAGCGACCTGACAGATGTCAAGAAGGCCATCATTGACACCCTCAAGCAAGAGGGTAAGACCCAGAAAGACATTTCTCAACAAATAGGCTGTTCCCAGAGTGCTGTATCAAGGCACCTCAATGGTAAGTCTGTTGGAAGGAAACAATGTGGCAGAAAACGCTGTACAACGAGAAGAGGTGACCGGACCCTGAGGAAGATTGTGGAGAAGGACCGATTCCAGACCTTGGGGAACCTGAGGAAGCAGTGGACTGAGTCTGGTGTGGAAACATCCAGAGCCACCGTGCACAGGCGTGTGCAGGAAATGGGCTACAGGTGCCGCATTCCCCAGGTAAAGCCACTTTTGAACCATAAACAGCGGCAGCACTGGACTGTTGCTAAGTGGTCCCAAGTACTTTTTTCTGATGAAAGCAAATTTTGCATGTCATTCGGAAATCAAGGTGCCAGAGTCTGGAGGAAGACTGGGGAGAAGGAAATGCCAAAATGCCTGAAGTCCAGTGTCAAGTACCCACAGTCAGTGATGGTGTGGGGTGCCATGTCAGCTGCTGGTGTTGGTCCACTGTGTTTCATCAAGGGCAGGGTCAATGCAGCTAGCTATCAGGAGATTTTGGAGCACTTCATGCTTCCATCGGCTGAAATGCTTTATGGAGATGAAGATTTCATTTTTCAGCACGACCTGGCACCTGCTCACAGTGCCAAAACCACTGGTAAATGGTTTACTGACCATGGTATTACTGTGCTCAATTGGCCTGCCAACTCTCCTGACCTGAACCCCATAGAGAATCTGTGGGATATTGTGAAGAGAAAGTTGAGAGACGCAAGACCCAACACTCTGGATGAGCTTAAGGCCGCTATTGAAGCATCCTGGGCCTCCATAACATCTCAGCAGTGTCACAGGCTGATTGCCTCCATGCCACGCCGCATTGAAGCAGTCATTTCTGCCAAAGGATTCCCGACCAAGTATTGAGTGCATAACTGAACATTATTATTTGATGGTTTTTTTGTTTGTTATTAAAAAACACTTTTATTTGATTGGACGGGTGAAATATGCTAATTTATTGAGACAGGTTTTTTGGGTTATCAGGAGTTGTATGCCAAAGTCATCAGTATTAAAACAATAAAAGACCTGACAAATTTCAGTTGGTGGATAATGAATCTATAATATATGAAAGTTTAATTGTAATCATTACATTATGGTAAATAATGAAATTTAACACTATATGCTAATTTTTTGAGAAGGACCTGTATATATATAAAGAAAAAACTTTTTGTTTCTCCAGTATTCAGTCCAATGGTAGAGTAAAATATACCTTTTATTTATGCATAAGAAGTTCCAGAGTTCTTCAGTAACAATGTTGCATACATTCAATCTGTTATGGACGACATGTTTCAAGACCACATGTGTCTTCCTCCAGGTCCAGTTACTGAAGAAATCTGAATCTTTTTAATGGATAAATAAAAGGAATATTTTACTCTACCATTGGACTGATCGCTGGAGAAACAAAAAGTTTTTTCTTTACATGTGTGGATTTATCCCAATCTGTTTTCCGTGCGAACTGTAACCATAGGTTGGATGTATTCCTGTTTCTTCAAAGTGGTGAGCTGGCTTCGCCAAAAACTCTTTTATATAAATAAATATATATATATATATATATATATATATATATATATATATATATATATACAGCTCTGGCAAAAATTAATAAACCACCACATCATAACCCTCTCATGGTCAGCCCAATACCCAGAGCTGAGCCCCATTGAAAACCTATGGAATGTAATCAAACAGATGACGGATAGCCACAAGCCATCAAACAAAGAAGAACTGCTTACATTTTTGCGCCAGAAGCAGTGTCAAAGATTGGTGGAAAGCATGCCAAGACGCATGAAAGCTGTGATTAAAAATCATGGTTATTCCACAAAATATTGATTTCTGAACTCTTCCCGAGTTAAAACATTAGCATTGCTGTTTCTAAATGATTATGAACTTGTTTTTTTTGCATTATTTGAACTCTGAAAGCACTGTTGTTGTTTTTTAATTTTGACAATTTTTCTTTGCCAGAAAAAAATGCAAAATTTATTGTTAGAAATTCGGAGACATTAACAGCAGTAGTTAAGGGTACTTAAACCACAGCGCCGTTAATTAATGGCGCTGTGGAAAAAGTTTGTAGAATCGGATTTTCTCCGGGGTCTCGGCTGCTGAGGGTAGCTGAGACCCCAGAGAACATGATTCGGGTCAGTTTTTACCGACCCCGGTTTTGCGATCGCTGGTATTAACCGTTTACCGGCGACCGCAAAAAAAAGTCCAATGTGCCATTTAATTTCTCTCTCCTCTGATGTGATCGCACATCAGGAGAGAAATAGGGTCTCCGTTCCTGCCCCCCATGGGCGCCGCTATATTTTCCAGGAAAAAAAATGGTGGGTGCATGCGTAGTGGGGCATAGTGGAGCGCCGGGGGTAGCCAAGACAAAAAAGTCAGATGTGCCAGTTAATTTCTCTCTCTTCTGATCGCACATCACATCCTGTGAGGATCACACATCAGAGGAGAGAGAAATAGGGTCCTCGATCCCCCCATACTTACCAATGTCTCCCGGTGCTCCTCGGCCCTCCTGCTTCCTCCGGTGGGCACCGCCATCTTGATCAGGGAAAAAATCATGGGCGCATGAGTAGTGCGCCCACTGAGATCTGCCGGCCGGCACCCGACAACAATAGGAAGATTTTTCCTATTGGTTCATTTTGGTCACTGTAATAGACCCTGTCACAGTGATCAAAATAAAAAAATAGTAAATAACCCCCCCTTTATCACCCTCTGTTAGGGCTAGCGGAACGCACCAAATAATTAGAGAGATGGTATAAGGTGCGTTCGCAGCCTGGGTCTACCGTGCAGAGATGGAACCTGCTGTTGAGTAATAATGACGGACTATATGGCAGTACAATGAGGATACACACACGGGTTAGCTTCACCCTGTATGAAAGAAGTGAATCATGTTGCACCACAGGGCCGCAGTACCGCACAAAGAGTGCATGCAAGGAGTCACAGAACTTAATCCCAAGACTCGGGATTAGAGTATGTCTAGACCACTTGCGCTTGACACTGCTACTGGGTGTCAGAGTATAACTAAAATAGTAATTTTATGCACAAGAGTGCGAGCAGTGCCACACTGGCGGATGCCACTAATCACCCAGACTTGGGTCAGGGAAGCCCTCTAATAGCGCATGGCGCCACACTGGCGGTCACAGCAAAAGATGCTGTATCATGTGTTAAGTACTGATGGCTCTGTCGGGCGCTAGATAGCAAGCATCCACCTTCCGCGAGCACACATACACAAGGGAGGGGATGATTAATGAGTGACTTGCACACATCAACACACATACGTTTTCAAGTATACAGGTCCTTCTCAAAAAATTAGCATATAGTGTTAAATTTCATTATTTACCATAATGTAATGATTACAATTAAACTTTCATATATTATAGATTCATTATCCACCAACTGAAATTTGTCAGGTCTTTTATTGTTTTAATACTGATGATTTTGGCCTACAACTCCTGATAACCCAAAAAACCTGTCTCAATAAATTAGCATATCAAGAAAAGGTTCTCTAAACGACCTATTACCCTAATCTTCTGAATCAACTAATTAACTCTAAACACATGCAAAAGATACCTGAGGCTTTTAAAAACTCCCTGCCTGGTTCATTACTCAAAACCCCCATCATGGGTAAGACTAGCGACCTGACAGATGTCAAGAAGGCCATCATTGACACCCTCAAGCAAGAGGGTAAGACCCAGAAATAAATTTCTCAACAAATAGGCTGTTCCCAGAGTGCTGTATCAAGGCACCTCAATGGTAAGTCTGTTGGAAGGAAACAATGTGGCAGAAAACGCTGTACAACGAGAAGAGGTGACCGGACCCTGAGGAAGATTGTGGAGAAGGACCGATTCCAGACCTTGGGGAACCTGAGGAAGCAGTGGACTGAGTCTGGTGTGGAAACATCCAGAGCCACCGTGCACAGGCGTGTGCAGGAAATGGGCTACAGGTGCCGCATTCCCCAGGTAAAGCCACTTTTGAACCAGAAACAGCGGCAGAAGCGCCTGACCTGGGCTACAGAGAAGCAGCACTGGACTGTTGCTAAGTGGTCCCAAGTACTTTTTTCTGATGAAAGCAAATTTTGCATGTCATTCGGAAATCAAGGTGCCAGAGTCTGGAGGAAGACTGGGGAGAAGGAAATGCCAAAATGCCTGAAGTCCAGTGTCAAGTACCCACAGTCAGTGATGGTGTGGGGTGCCATGTCAGCTGCTGGTGTTGGTCCACTGTGTTTCATCAAGGGCAGGGTCAATGCAGCTAGCTATCAGGAGATTTTGGAGCACTTCATGCTTCCATCGGCTGAAATGCTTTATGGAGATGAAGATTTCATTTTTCAGCACGACCTGGCACCTGCTCACAGTGCCAAAACCACTGGTAAATGGTTTACTGACCATGGTACTACTGTGCTCAATTGGCCTGCCAACTCTCCTGACCTGAACCCCATAGAGAATCTGTGGGATATTGTGAAGAGAAAGTTGAGAGACGCAAGACCCAACACTCTGGATGAGCTTAAGGCCGCTATTGAAGCATCCTGGGCCTCCATAACATCTCAGCAGTGTCACAGGCTGATTGCCTCCATGCCACGCCGCCTTGAAGCAGTCATTTCTGCCAAAGGATTCCCGACCAAGTATTGAGTGCATAACTGAACATTATTATTTGATTTTTTTTTGTTTGTTATTAAAAAACACTTTTATTTGATTGGACGGTTGAAATATGCTAATTTATTGAGACAGGTTTTTTGGGTTATCAGGAGTTTTAGGCCAAAATCATCAGTATTAAAACAATAAAAGACCTGACAAATTTCAGTTGGTGGATAATGAATCTATAATATATGAAAGTTTAATTGTAATCATTACATTATGGTAAATAATGAAATTTAACACTATATGCTAATTTTTTGAGAAGGACCTGTACACTAGCACATGGCCGAGTGGCCATGCAAACCTTTTATAATGGCAGTGCTACAAGACCTGCCAGATAGACCAATAGGAGCTGCAACAGGACCTGAGCATGTAACACGCGACCTCCAATGGGAGGTCGTCCTGTGGGCATGCTCAGTATGTGAAAAGCAGGACTTAGTCCCAGAAAGACCTGCTCACTGCTGAACATTGCTGGCTACAAGGACAGAGACTGGAAGGGCAGTAGTAACCAGTCGTCCAGTATCAGCCTGAGCTAGACGCTGGAACCGATGTCTCCGCTTAGCAGACTCCACTGCAGCTGGAGAAGAATGGGAGACCGCAGAGGAGATGGTTCGAGATTTCCCCTGTGCAGAGGTGGGAACTCGACACCTAACACCCTCTTAGTTTGGGAAAAGTAATAAAATAAAGAAAATGTATTTTATTCCATTTTCCCATTAGGGTTAGAGTTGGGCTAAAGATAGGGTAAGGGTTGGGGCTAAAATTAGGGTTAGGGTTATGGTTGGGGCTAAAATTAGGGTAAAGGCTTCTTTTACACTTACCGTGGTTTTGCATCCTGTTTTTGCAGTCCCAATAGATTTCTATGGGGCCACAAAAATGGGCCGCAATAATTCCGTACGCCGTATGGCCGTGAGGGCCATATTTATGGCTGTGAATAAATATTGAGTCTGCTCAATATTTTTCAGGGCTTACGAACACAGCCCCCATTGTAATTCAATGGGGCCACAAAAACAACGGAAGGTTGTTTTAGCGGTGCATCGTAACTTCCGATTTTGCGGACCGCCGTTTTTTTTTCCCAATACTTTTGCCATAGCATTGCAAACCCGAAAAACAGCGATCCGCTGTTTTTGCTGTCCGTTATTGCGGCAGCCCATGAAAATTGGAGCAATACAACCCACAAAAAAGCCAGCAATAACGGACCGCAAAAAAACCAGTAAGTGTAAAAGAAGCCTTAGGTTTGGGATTAGGGATAGGCTTGGAATTAGGGTTATGGTTAGGGATGGGAATAGGGTTAGGGTTGGGGTTAGGATTAGGGTTGGGATTAGGGTTAGGTTTGGGATTAGGGTTAGGTTTGGCATTAGGGTTATGGTTAGGGTTGGGATTAGGGCTATGGGTGTGTTGGGATTAGGATTAGGTTAGTGGTTAGGGTTATGGTTAGGGTTGGCATTAGGGTTAGGGGTTTGTTTGGATTAGAGTTGTGATTAAGGTTAGGGTTGGGATTAGGATTAGGGTTAGGGGTGTGTTGGGGTTAGGGTTGTGATTAGAGTTATGGTTAGGGTTGGGATTAGGGTTAAGGGTGTGTTGCGGTAAGGGTTGTGATTAGGATTATGGTTAGGGTTGGGATTAGGGTTAGTGGTGTGTTGGAGTTAGGGTTGGAGTTAGAATTGGGGGTTTCCACTGTTTAGGTACATCAGGGGGTCTCCAAACATGACATGGCTCCACCATTGATTCCAGCCAATTTTGCGTTGAGAAAGTCAAATGGTGCTCCCTCCCTTCTGAGCCTTGCCGTGCAAACAAACAGTGGTTTACCCCCACATATGGGGCTTCAGCGTACTCAGGACAAATGGGATAACAACTTTTGGGGTCCACTTTCTCCTGCTACCCTTGGGAAAATAAAAAAAAATTGGGGGCTAAAAAATCATTTTTGTGGAAAAAAATATTTTTTCTTTTCTCGGCTCTGCGTTATAAACTTCTGTGAAGCACTTGGGGGTTCACAGTGCTCACCACACATCTAAATAAGCTCCTTGGGGGGTCTAGTTTCCAAAATGGGGTGACTTGTGGTTTTTTTTTACTGTTTAAGTATATCAGGGGCTCTGCAAACACAGCATGATGCCCGCAGACCATTCCATCAAAGTCTGCATTTCAAAACGTCACTACTTCCTTTTCTGAGCCCTGCTGTGTGCCCAAACATTGCCCCCCCACATATGGGGCATGAGCGTACTCACGACAAACTGGACAACAACTTTTGGGGTCTAATTTCTCCTGTTACCCTTGTGAAAGTAAAAAATTGTGGGATAAAAAATCTTCTTTTGAGGAAAAAAATTATTTTCATATTTTCACAGCTGTACGATATAAACGTCTGTGAAGCACTTGGGGGTTTAAAGTGTACAACACACATCTAGATCAGTTCCTTAAGGTTTGTAGTTTCCAAAATGGTGTCATTGTGGGGGTTTCCACTGTTTAGGCACATCAGGGGCTCTCCAAACGCAACATGGCGTCTGATCTCAATTCCAGCCAATTCTGCATTGAAAAAGTAAAACGGCTCTCCTTTCCTTCTGTGCTCCCAAACAGTGGTTTATCCACACATTTGGGGTATCGGCGTACTCAGGACAAATTGCACAACAACTTTTGGGGTCTAGTTTCTCCTGTTACCCTTGTGAAAATAAAAATTTGGGGGCAAAAAATAATTTTGTGGAAAAAATGTGATTTTTTATTTTAACGGCTCTACATTATAAACTTCTGTGAAGCACTTGGGGATTCAAAGTGCACACCACACATCTAGATCCTTAAGGGGTCTAGTTTCCAAAATGGTGTCATTTGTAGGGGGTTTCTACTGGTTAGGCACACCAGGGGCTCTCTAAACACAACATGGCGTCCGATCTCAATTCCAGTCAATTCTGCATTGAAAAAGTCAAACTTCACTCCTTCTCTTCCAAGCTCTGCCATGAGCCCAAACAGTGGTTTACCCCAACATTTGTGGTATTGGCATATTCAGGAGAAATTACGCAACAAATTTTGTGTTTCATTTTCTCTTTTTACACTTGTGAAAATGAAAAAAATTGGTTCTGAATTAATTTTTTTTTTTTTTTTTTAAGTTAAATGTTAATTTTTTCCTTCCACATTGCTTCACTTCCTGTGAAGCACGTACAGGGTTAATAAAATTCTTGAATGTGGTTTTGAACACCTGGAGGGGTGCAGTTTTTATGATGTTGTCACTTTTGGGTATTTTCAGTCATGAACGCCCCTCAAATTGACTTTAAATTTGAGATGGTCCCTAAAAAAAATGGTATTGTAAATTTTGTTCTAAAAATGAGAAATCGCTGGTCAATTTTTACCCTTATAATTTCCTAACAAAAAATAAATTGTTTCCAAAATTGTGCTGATGTTAAGTAGACATGTGGGAAATGTTATTTATTAACTATTTTGTGTGACATATCTCTCTGATTTAAGTGCATAAAAATTAAAAGTTTGAAAATTGCTAAATTTTAAAATTTTTGCCATATTTCCGTTTTTTTCATAATTAAACATACATGAAGTACAATATGTCATGAAGGCTTACACCGCTACTTTAACCACAAGGTCCTCATTAAAACTAAAATTCCAAGCTGTAAATACTGGGTCAAAGCCTAATGCTTCATGCATTGCGCTTGCTTGACTGCATCATAACAGGTTCTACTGTGGGTCAATTGATCAGTCAACTACCTGTGTTACTATTCTTACCTTTTAATATCAATAGTAGTCTGTAAAACTGATATTTGTGTCATTTGAGTGTGGCTGGAATAAAGAAAAAATTGGAGATGTTGCATGAGGTGTGAGGTCTCCCAGCTACGAAGGCTTACAATGGGTCCTCATTAAAACGTTAATTCCGAGCTGTAAATGCTGGGCCAGACCCTGATACCTATGGCTTACTGCTGCAGTGCCATTTGCAAATTTCTACAGTGGGTCAATCAATGCCACTTTTCCTGGTGTCTGCCCCTAATATTAGTTGTTTCGGAAGCTTTTTGTCACCCCTTAAAGTGTTGTATATGCATTTGATTTTGCCTCCCATTGAATCAAATGGGGTTCGGATACATTCATTGAACTGTTCGGGGAACGGTTCGGCAAACGGAAGTTCCTTTGGTGAATCCGAACAGAACCGAACCTTGAAAGGTTCACTCATCTCTAGACCATATCGCAGCTGCACCACCCCAGGCACTGACGGAGCTGGCAAGAGATCTCTCTAGGGAAAGCAAGTCAATGAAATAAGAGGGACTTGTCAGTCAAACACAGGAGGTAGGTGGGGAAAAAGGAGGGAGGGGAGGAGAACTGAAAATGCAATGTCTCACTTGAAGCTCTTATGGCTCTTTAGCATATGATTTCATCTCTGGATTTCTGCAAAATGAATTTCTACAATACAGGTATGGAATTGTTCAGCATGAAAGCCCCTGTACATATATGTCATTAGTTTGAGGGCTAAAGTTCACATGACAGGCTCCTTTTAACCCCTTCCCAAAATAGCCAATTTCCATTTTTTAATTTTTGTTTTTTTCTCTCCTCCTAACTTGTTCAACTTGTAGAACAAGCTGTACTTTTAATTCTACCACATTTCACAACACAGTGTGCAGGAAAATGGGAAAATTTCCAAATGTAATGAAATTGCGAAAAAAAATGCAATGTTTTTCAAATACAATGCAATGCAATGCAGCATACAGTAGAAATACAGTAGTTAGCTGAGCTTCATAGGAGCACCAAGATGGTGGACTATTGTTTAAATGCTGCTGTCGAATAAATACAGCAGCATCTAAATGGTAAAACAGCAGCAGTCAGCAATAGCTTTAGGTGCTGCTGTTAAAGGCAAGTATATAACAGCAGGCTACTGGCATGTATGGAACGGACTGAGTTCTTGACATCACAGGTGGCTAAAGGGTTAAACTTGGGTACATTAACAGAATAATCAATATGCCAACATCAGAAATTAGTATTTATGTCCATACAGCATTCAGCATTCTGAAATCACTGCAGTTTGCATAAATGTATTTTTTAACTCAAACAAGTTTGCAATCAGTTATTGCAGAGAATACTAATTGGCTAGTGAGTTCTTCACCTGGAATAAATTGGTACATTCTAAAGTGTAGAATTCTGAATATATTATTATCTTTTATAGTCTATTAATAGAGATGAGCGAACTCTAAAATGCTCGGATGCTCATTACTTTAACCGAGCTATTCCTAATTCTCGGATGCATTTTTCAATAAATGAGTATTATGGAAGTCAATGGGAAATCAAGAGCATTTTTCCAGCAGACCCTACAAGGAGGTCTGGATGGCAGTGAAAATGTTGAATGGATGGAAAATGTGCTGAATGGAATGTAGTGCAGCAGGGTTGGTGCAGTGTGACTGACAGGCTGTGACCCAGGGAAGTTCAGAAAACAATGTCTCTTTTAATGGTCAGCATACTCACAAACAGAAAGTAAATAGTAATTTCCAGTTTGCAGCTGGGAAAAGTTGCAGTGGGTGACTGAACTGCCGAGTACGCTGAGGGGTGCCAGGCCTTTTGGCTCTGCTTGGCTCCATGTTGCTTAACAGAGGTTGAAGCTATGGCAGAGCCTTCTTCTCTGCAGGTTTGCAAAACAAGACTGACACGCCCATCCCTCTGGTGCAGAGGTATTTACAAGGAACCTTTAGATGTAGGCAACATGGGAAACCCAGCCCAAGACCAACACTTACTTTTATTTTGCATTGCAACCACAGCTGTGCCTAGGACAAACCACTATTCAGCAAGCGTTTGGTGAGTGCCACTTTCTTCTTATTGCATTGGATTGTTCATATACATCTTCTTCAGTGAAGCACCGCCTATTGACTGCTACTAGCATACTCCGGATAGTCCGCAGTAATACCTGTCTTTATAAGTAGCGTGGTGGGACTTATACGAGCCTGGTGCCGGTTACTCTGCGTTATTTTACATTTGTGGCAACCACAGCTATGCCTGTGACTGCAATGCACTCCCACTGCCTCAGTACACTTCTGTGCGCATCCTGGGGGACACATAGCAACACTTGCATATGACACAGGTAACTGCCTCACATGAAGAAGAACAGCAAGGGGAAGACCCCCTGTAAGCATCTCTGATTTCCAGATTGCCGCTGAAAGCAATGGCACTTTTATTCCACTTCAAGGAGTATTTCATGAAGGAAGCAAGAAGTGACAAAAATGAATTATTCACAGGGACTCAGATACACACTGTATTAGAGATAAAGGAGGGTATTATACACATTCTGTTCTAATTGTCATGTGGTGTTACTATTAGACTGAAAAAGGCTATACACTAAGTACAAATCCTGTAAAAAATTACAAGCAGGGTCATCAAGGCACCCTTAAAGGCAACACCTACTTCATATAAAAATTTAGGAATTGAAAAAAAAATGTTAAGGAACATATAAGGCAAATTTTAAAACGGATTTTAAAAAAATGATAATTTAAATAAACCGAAATTGATTTTTTTATTACATTTTTATTAAATAAATAGAGGCGTCTCGCATGGTTGGTTGCATTCTCTGCCATTTTGTCCCTAGTATGCCTGATGCCTCTATTTACCTACTCCCTTGATGAGTGAGATATACTAAATGTGTCTGGAGTCATTGAGGGTGGACAGCCACCAGCAAAACAGGACATATCATCAAGGGTGCTTGTTGATTAGTTTCCATTTAGGACTTGGTGAGACTACTCCATATCTTTAATAAATAAATATAAGTATGGCAGATTTTGGCTGCACAGTGCCATTAAATATTATTAAGCTAAATGTGACACTAGGTTATTTATGTCTCTGCTCTGCGGATAGAATTATTGTGGGCGTTTGCCATTATTGACACCACTGTTAATACCAACATATATTGTACCATGTTCTTAATGCATTTGGTTACCATTAAGGTGTTCATTAACACCTAGTGTGAATCAGGTACATTGGTTCAAAGGATGGGCAAAGACCCATCTCTAATGTCTCTTTGTCTCAAGGCTACACACAATTGTACAATGATGCAGGAGTTGCCTAATGATTTATGTTCAGCTCACTGTAAGGTAATTATAATCAATTATAATGAGAATCTGCCTCTGTAGCTTTATGTTATAGTGTACTTGGCGATCCATGGTTGATGCTGCAAATGTTTAACAACCAACTATTTTTTCAGGTGTAATATATTTAATGTTTCACGGTTGATGCGGCGAATTCTGTACAGTCAACCATTTGCTCATATACAGCTGAGTGCTTTTGAGTTGGGTATATAATTGTGTATGCTGGGGAATAAAGCAAACAGCAGTATCTTGTTCACTCACTGTGGACTGTAACTCTTAGGCCGAGGTCACAATTGCAAGTGTAATGCGAGAAACTTGCGTGAGTCTCTGGCATCAATACCCGGCTCTGCCGCCGGAGGTTCGGACCATTCAGCTGCATATAAATACATGCAGCCGCGCACTCCAGTCCCAAGTGCCGGCGGCAGTGCTGGGTACTGATGTGAGAGACAAGTTTGACACCGGCCTTAGAGGTGGTTGAGTTCAGTGCAATACGTTGAATTAACACCATAACAAATATCAATGGATTGTCAACGGTGATCTGACAACCAATTAGCGTAACATTGTTTGTATCTGTTTGATGGTTAACAGTTTGATTTGCGATGTGCAAGCATGGTGGAATTCCACTCTGCACATGATGCAGCAACTATGGCAGCAGCGACAAGCCCTAGTGCAGTATGTCTTTTGCACAGCCTGGGCCAGCGCAGTTTTGACGTGGTGCAAATGATGCTTGAAGAGTGGGAACAAATGAAGGACCTCTGCACCCTTCTGCGTTTTGAAATGGCTAATAATTTGGTTAGTGCTGAAGATGCGATCATCATTATCACTATTCTGGTCATTTACATCTTAAGCACACTTTGAATGGTTTGCGAAAGGTGGTGTGGTCCCAGAGGAAGAAGTGGAAGCACAGGATGATCTGCAAGGGATAACAGTATCTATAAGTTCTGGACTGTCATCACACAGGCCAGTGCCATGGGAGGATGGATTACAGTGATCGAGGGGGGTTCATGGTACCAAACAGTTAGTGAAGGTGCAGGAGCTGAGGAACAAATGGAGGAGTACGAGGTGATGGACGTGCAAAATGATCCACTCTCTGTTGTCTTTTGTTGGCAGGAGGGGATGGAGGAAACAACCTTAAGTGTTACCCCGCCACCAACATACCATGAGTTCAACATGATGCTCATATTCTTAGGGCTAGAAATAGTGCTGACTACTGGGTGGAAACTCTGTTAGATCCACAGTACAAGAGTAAATTTTTCAAGATGCCTCCCCCCTGGAAAGTGCATGCTGGAGTATTAAAATACATTTGTAGACAATCTTAATAGTGGTTTTCCCCAAGACAGCAGTGAGGCGGATAGTGTGCATCGCAGTTCGAGACTTCCAACCCCAGCAACATCAAACTATTAGCAGTGGCAGCAACTCAAATGGCATAAGCAAGTTCTGTGAGTCATTTCACACATATTTTTAGACCAGTAGAACAGAGATAAAGTCTGACCCTTTGTGAATGACTGGAGTGGATGGTGCAGGAGTATCTCATACTCAGTATCAATGCCATCAGGCAGAATATGGACCCTTTTGTATTTTGGTATTAAAAAATGAAAGAGTGGCCTGAGCTCCGTTGTCACACCTTTGAAGTTTTGTCATGCCTGACAGCCAGCGTTCTCTTACAATGTGTGTTCAGTGCTGCTGGTGGTGTCCTGATGGATAGGCACATCCAGCTGTCCCCTGAAAAGTGTAGATCACTTAACTTTCATCAAAATGATCGAGTCATGGTTCTCCAATGACTTTTGCACTCCAGTCGCAGACTGGGCAGACTGGGCAGACTAGGTGATGGTGTCATTTTTACTGTAATGAATTGATCTCGAATATTGCTGTCTGTGACACTTTTGTTGTGAATTCTGTGCCTGCTGTTACTACTGCTGCTGATGTTAAAACAAATTATTTGAAATGTGGAGACTCCAAGTTGGATCTCCGTTTGGTGTGTTGTCTGTTGTGGAAGGGGTGTCAGAGGTCTTTTGTACTGTTTCTACTCTGTGGAAATTGATGCAATTTTAGTGATGTGTGACAATAATCTTTTGAAATGTGGAGAATCCAAGTTGAGTCTCCTTCATGCGTGTTGCCTGTAGTAGCATGGCTTCCAGACCGGCAGTCCGGCACTTACTTTCAGTCAACTACCTGTGTTACTATCCTTACATTTTTCTAACATTAGTGCTCTACCAAGCTGATATTTGTGCTACCTGAGTGTGACTGGGGAAAAAACAATTTCAGGTTTAGCATGTGGTATCAGGGCTCCCAACAAAGAAGATTTACATCACTCTTTTTCTTAATTGAAACGTCAATTCAAAGCTCTATGTGCTGGCCCCGACACTGATACATCATGCGAGGTCTTTGGCTGACTGCTTCTGTGCTATTACAAAATGTTGTACTGTTGGTTAATTGATCAATCAACTACCTGTGTTACTATCCTTAAAATTTTCCACTAATAGTTGTCTAAGAAATTGATGTTTCTGCCACCCAAATGTGGCTGGGAAAAAAACAGTTCCATCTGTTGCATGAGGTATTAGGGCTCCCAGCATAAAGAGGGCTTACACCGCTCCCCTATCCACCCTTCTTAATTGAACTTCAATTCAAAGCTCTAAATAAGTGTGGCTGGAATAAAAAAAATTGGAGGTGTTGCATGAGGTTTCCAGATAAGAAGGCTACATTGGCCACAAGTACACCATTCTCTCCTCCTACCTCTCTGATGCTCCTTCACTGTATCTTTTGCTGGCTCCTCCTCCTCTCATCTTCCCCTTACTGTTGGGGTTCCTCAAGGATCAGTCTAAGGCCTCCTCCTCTTCTCTTTCTTTACTGCCCCATTGGACAATCAGTAAATTTGGTTTCCAGTACCATCGCTATGCTGATGACACCCAATTATACACCTCTTCTCCAGACATCATGCCTGTTAGGTGACGAGTTCCCGCCACTGGACAGGGGTAATTTCAAACAATGTCCGCTGCGGTCTCCCATTCTCCTCCAGTCACAGTGGAGCCTGCTCAGCATAGATGTCAATCCCAGCATCTAGCTCAAGCAGAAACTGTGCTTGGTTTTTGGTGCCTTTCCAGGCTCTGCCTTTGTAACCAGCACTGATCAGTGGCGAGCAGACTTTCCAGGGACTAGGTCCTGCTTTTCTTCTACTGAGCATGTCCACAGGATGACCTCTCATTGGAGGTCGGGGTCACATGCTCAGGTCCTGTAGCAGCTCTGATTGGACCACTAGGAAGGTTCTGGAGAGCTACAACTATAAAAGGTTCGCATGGCCGCTCAGCCATGCGCTAGTAGAAATCAGAAATCGTGTGTGCGTGGATGTGTGGTGAAAGCTCCTTAATCATTCCCATCCCTAGTGTTGTTGAAAGTACTTTGGTGATTAAGCTACTTAGTGCCAGACTGTGTCATCCAGCACTAGGCACGAGTACACAGCGTCAATTAGCAGTGACCGCCAGTGCGGCACCTTGCGCAACTAGTGCGCTTTCCTAGCCCTAGTTAGGGCAGTTAGTGGCATCCACCAGAGCAGCGCTGTATGCACTCAGTAAATCATTATTTAAGTTTTCCCTGGCACCGCAGTTGTGGCGCCTAACACCGTGTCCTTGGGGCAGAGTCCTGTGACCCAATACTAGCGTTCTCTCTGCGGTATTGCGGCCCTGTGATGCAACAGGGTTCGCTTTCTACATACTGGGTAAAGCTAACCCATGTGTATTCACATTATACCGCCATATACTGTCCGCTATTACCGAGCAGTAGGTGTCATCTCTGCACGGTGGACCCCGGGCTGCGAATGCACCTTATACCATCCTTATAGTTATTTGGTGCATTCCGCCAGCCCTAACACACGCCTGCCTTTTTAGAAAACACCAGTAAATATCTTACTGATGTCTCCAACATCATGTCCTCCTTCTATCTGAAACTGAACCTGTCAAAAACTGAACTCCTTGTGTTTCAGTTGGAGCGGCCCCCAGGCGCAGGACGGCGGGGTACACGGTACCGGGTCTATTGGTTCTGAGGATGTCACGGTGGCCCGACCCGGTCCGTGGTCCCTGACAGGGACCCCCCTGAATCTTCCCAAGCAACCTCTTCTCTCACTAGGTGTTGCCTGGGCAAAACCCAGTTAGCTTCTCTCTAACTTCCTATCCAGCCCCCAGTTTTACCAGATTGTGAGGAGTGACCTAATACATAGAACTCTTTGCTCCCCCTGGTGGCCAGAGTGTAAAGTGTAATGTGTGACTGTGATACCTGGTCAGGTGAACTCCTTAAGTGCCATCAGACATACCATCACTCCCCTTAGTGGCGGAGCATCAGTACTGCAAGGACCAGGACTCTGGGGTGCTGCACTTCCCTCTACTAACCTACCTATGTCCGACATTGCCATTTCCATGTGTGGTTTTACCATTACTCCCCAGGAACATGCCAGCTGTCTTGGGATCATAATTGATTCAGATCTTGCATTCACCCCCCACATCTGATCACTGGCTCGCTCTTGTTATCTGCACCTCAAAAACATTTCCAGAATTCGACCATTTCTTTCTTTGGAATCTGCAAAAACTCTTACTGTTTCTATTATTTATTCTTGTCTGGACTATTGTAACTCTCTACTAATCAGTCTCCCTCTTACCAAACTCTCCCCTCTCCAATCTGTCTTCAATGCTGCAGCCAGGATCATATTCCTCAACAACCATTACACCGATGCCTCTACCTTGTGCCAGTCATTACATTGGTTACCCATCCACTCCAGAATTCAGTATAAACTTATTACCCTCACCCACAAAGCACTCCATGTTTCAACACCACCCTACATTTCCTCCCTCGTCTCAGTCTACCACTCTACCCGTGCCCTCTAATCTGCTAATTACCTGAGGTTAACATCCTCAATAATCAGAACCTCCCAGTTTTGTCTCCAAGACTTTTCACGTGCTGCGCCAATTTTTTGGAATGCACAACCCAGGTTAATTTGATTAATCCCTAATACCCACAGTTTTAAGTGTGCCCTAAAAATGCATTTCTTCAGACAGGCCTACTGCCTCAACACATTAATCTAACTATTCCTATGTTGCCCATTCAAATTTTTTACCATAACCAGGTTCCTTGTATCATGTTCTCACATGCTTTATGCATTTAATAACCCTCTGTGTCTGTACTTTTACATATTCAGGCTGATTACCGGTTCATGCAGCATTACATGAACACCCAATTTCTTACATTATAGCTGGTCACATCCACCTTTCATGTCTTTTCTATTTCCTCATAGATTGTAAGATTGCGAGCAGGGCCCTCTTTCCTCTTGGTATCTGTTGATCTATGTGATTATTGTTATGCTGTAATGTCTTTTGTCTGTACAAGTCCCCTCTAAAATGTAAAATGCTGCAGAATATGTCGGTGCTATGGAAATAAAATTACTCTTATTATTATTATTATTATATCAGGTCTCCCACCAAAGAAAGCTTTCCCCTTTCACTTATCCACCTCATCTTAATTAAAAAGTCAATTCAAAGCTGGTCCAGACCCTGATACCTCATGCATGGCCCATGGCTGACTGCTACTGTGCCAATATAAAATGTTCTACTGTGGGTCAATTGATAGCCTGTGCTACTATTCTTAAATTTTTCTACCAATAGCAGTCCACAAAACTGATATTTGAGCAACCTGCGTGGTAAAAAAAAACCAGTTTCAGCTGTTGCATGAGGTATCAGGGCTCCCAGAAAAGAGGGCTTACACCTCTCCCTTACCCACCTCTTCTTAATTAAACTTTCATTCAAAGCCCTAAATAAGTGTGGCTGGAATAAAAAAAAATTGTAGGTGTTGTATGAGGTGTGAGGTCTCCCATCTAAGGCTACGTTCACATTTGCGGTCGGCGCCACAGCGTCAGGCGCCGCAGCGTCGCCGCATGCGTCATGCTCCCCTATATTTAACATGGGGGCGCATGGACATGCGTCGCACTTGCGTTTTGCGCCGCATGCGTCCCTGCGGTGCCCGCGTCCGGGCGCAGAGGACGCAGCAAGTTGCATTTTTGCTGCGTCCAAAATCAATGAAAAAAAGGACGCATGCAGCGCAAAACGCAGTGTTGTGTATGCGTTTTGCTGCGTTTTTGTTTGCGTTGTGCGTTGCGGCGCCGACGCTGCGGCGCACAACGCAAATGTGAACGTAGCCTAAGAAGGCTTACACCACTCTCTTAACCATCAGGTCTTTATTAAAACTTCAATTCCAAGCTGAAAATGCTGTGTCAGAGCCTGATATCTCATGCATAGCCCTTGACTGTCTGCTGCTGTGCCATTATCAAATTTTCACTGTGGCTCAATTGATGCCACTTTTCATGGTGTCTGCCCCTAATGTTTGTAAATGATTGGACTCCAAGTTGGGTCTCCTTCATGTGTGCTGCCTGAATTTGGCAGACCTCTTAGATCACCAGGCCTACACTAGTCACTCATCCACCTATTACTGATCAATAATTAAGCTACAAATGCTGGTCCAAGCCCTTTCCCAGGCCCTGTCACATGCATCTATGCTGCACAATTATACTGTTTGTACTCTGGGTTAATTGATGACACTTTTCCTAGTGTCTTCCCCTAATTTGAGTTGTTTGGAAAGCTTTTTGTATCCCCTTAAGGTGTTGTGTATACATTTGGTTTTGCCTCCCTTTGAATTTAATGAAGTTCGAGTACGTTCGGTGAACCGATTCCCTTAGTTTTGCCTCTTCTTCTTTTGTGAAGTCTGTGCCTGACAGCAAGAGAGAGGGCTTATATGCTTTGAATCTAAGGTTCAAAAGGTTGAGAACAGGTAATCACTACAAATTAGCACAACTCTAATTTCAAGATCCTACAGAGTATAGAAATAAATCTTCAAAGTACTGGAGTGATACTTTTGTAACTTTTTATGTCTGCTTGCTGTTCCTCACTCTACTAAATCACACAGGGCCAATTCTGCAGCATAATAACCACTTACAGTCTGCTAGTATTGTATTTTAATTCATTGCAGGTACTTGCAGAGCGCCAAACTTATTTCCTGGACTATGTATCACATGCATGAACTTGGACCAGCAAAACCAAAAGCATGTGCAAAGTACGGCATGTTTGATTTTTTTTCTACTTTTAGAGCATTGACAGTATTATTTTTATTGTCAATATTCACTAGCTGAGTACTTATGCGCTCTACAAAAGCATTGTAAGTTTTTGTTTGACGTATCTGTCAGTGGCATATCTGCATGCAGAACAAAAGGAACAGAGGAGAAAAATGAAAACACTAAGATCCTTATTACAGATGAGCGAATATGTTCTGAAAATGATAGCCAAACATAAATTTGGCATGAATATGGCACGTTGGAAACACAATCAAATTTTCTTAAAATTGGGAAAAATTGGTAACATTCAGTAAAAGTGAGGGAAAATATTTGCTTTGCCACGAAAGTATTTTTTAGCACTTTGGCTAGGATAGTGGTGGTATATGATGAGTGGGGGGGGGGGCACGTGTTTGATGAGGGGAGGGGAGAGCCCAGAGGAGCGACATGCTTGTACACTTTTTTTTTCTAACTTTATATACAGTATGCACATTGTGGCTAGCCAATCAGGGCGTAGGAAACATCAATACTGTCCTGACACAAAGGCTTGTGCAATTGACTGCTGAAATCACATATCCCTCTCTATATAAAGAGTGGATATCTTGTTTTTTTATCAGTATAACAGAGCAGAGAGGCTGCTCCTGATGCTTGTCATGTTTGCTGATAGATTTTAGCTAGTTAGCTAGGTGGTTGTTTCTGTCAGTTAGGGTACTGTCACACTCTGCAACTTTCCAACGATCACGACCAGCGATATGACCTGGCCGTGATCATTGGAAAGTCATTGTGTGGTCGCTGGAGAGCTGTCACACAGACCGCTCTCCAGCGACCAACGATGCCGAAGGCCCCGGGTAACCAGGGTAAACATCGGGTTACTAAGCGCAGGGCCGCGCTTAGTAACCCGATGTTTACCCTGGTTACCATCGTAAAAGTAAAAAAAAACTAACAGTACATACTCACATTCCGGTGTCCGTCAGGTCCCTTGCAGTTTGCTTCCCGCTCTGACTGAGTGCCGCCGTAAAGTGAAAGCAGATCACAGCGGTGACGTCACCGCTTTGCTCTGCTCTTACATTCCGGCCGGCAGTCAGGCAGAGCGGGAAGCAGACTGCAAGGGACCTGACGGACACCGGAATGTGAGTATGTACGGTTTTTTTTTTTTACTTTTACGATGGTAACCAGGGTAAACATCAGGTTACTAAGCGCGGCCCTGCGCTTAGTAACCCGATGTTTACCCTGGTTACAAGCGAACGCATCGTTGGATCGGTGTCACACACACCGATCCAACGATGACAGCAGGAGATCCAGCGACGAAAGAAAGTTCCAAACGATCTGCTACGACGTACGATTCTCAGCAGGGTCCCTGATCGCTGCTGCGTGTCAGACACAGCGATAACGTATGGATATCGCTGGAACGTCACGGATCGTACCGTCATAGCGACAAAAGTGCCACTGTGTGACAGTACCCTTATTTAGATAGCTAGTGTCCTGTGTGGCTGTGAAATCGACCTTCCAGCAGATTTTCTTTTTTTTGTGCCATTTGTAAGGTCCACAGACAAAGACAGCTGGGCACATTTCATAGAAGTGTGTTGTGCACTGCTTATATTGTGCTCCATGTAGACTTTTCAAAATCAATTTTTTATCAGTTGCTAATGTAATTCAGCATGCCACATCTCACCTTGTCATTTAGTGGTGGTGAAATTCATCTGTGTTCAGAGCTGTTGCAGAGTAAAAAAAACTGTTTTTTTTCTGTTACAAACATGATACAGATGGCAAGATCTTAGTTTTAAATTGTTTGGAGCATATATTCTATTGTATACAAGCCTCATCCACAATAAAAAAAATACTTTATTCTGTGAACAACGTCATATAGCAGGCTAGATGTTAGTTTGAAATTGTTTGGAGCATATCTTCTATGTTATACAGGCCTCATTCACATAAAAAAAATATTCTGTTACTAACATGATAGAGTAGGGGAGATCTCAGTTTGAAATTGTTTGGAACATGTCTTCTATGTTATACAGGCCTCATTCACACTAAAAAATACTTTCTTCCGTTAGCAACATCATAAAGCAGGCCAGATGTCAGTTTGACATTTTTGAGTGCTGATATTGTTCTCCATAAGGGGTACACATGATAAAATCAAAATTGGTTTTCTTACAATTGTGCTATGTAATTGTGTACACATGATAAAATACAAATTTGTTCTGTTACTACGGTGTTCAAAAAAGTTGTCCGCATATGAGGTTGCAGTTCTTTTGGGCTGAGATTCTGCTGTATCCAAGGCTCGTCCACAGCAAAAAATCAAATATTTTCTGTTACTACTGTGCTACATAAAGCAGGCCGCATTTTTATTTTAATTATTTTGACTGGTATTGTGCCTCAGCTAGGAGTCCACATTTCACAATATAAAATCTTTGTGCTAATAGCATGGTCGTAAAACAATGCCACATGTAAGCATTGGACAGGGCTTGGAGCAGTATTTCTTGCTTAAAGTTTGATTAGTAACTGGTAGATGAGTGACAGGTGTAAGTCTGGTGCTCTGAGAGCTGTGCCAAATTGAGGCAACACCAATGAAGGAGACCCATCTTGGAGACCAAACATATTCCAAAAATTATGGTCAGATGCCACTAAAAAGTGGCGTCAATTTCTATTTATTAATAGTGATGAGTGAGCACTAAAATGCTTTGGTGCTGGTTGCTCGGGTCGAGCAAATTGGAATACTCAGGTACTCGACCCGAGCAACAAGCCCAATGTAAGTCTATGGGAAACCCAAGTATTTTTACCATGATCCCCCAGGGTCCTTTTAAGGTAAAATATCAGCAGAAAATTATGGAGTAATATGGAGAACACTTGTGGTGTTCGGCAATTGGTGGCCGACGCTGCTGAAGGTTGACCGCTGGGGCCGATGGTGATGCAGCTGGGATGGTTCTGCTCCCCACAGGTGGAGCGGGGCCCCAGGGATACTGGTATAATTGGTAAGGGATCTGTGGTGCAGGACTGAGGGTGCGAGAAATGACTGAAGGACACAGGGATTGCAGTTTCCTTTACCTTTACTTGTCAGTTGCAGGGGCAGTCCGAGCACAGATAACAGATGATGATGGGGTCCAGGCAGCCTTGAAGCAACTTGGGATCCAGGGTCTGAGGCCTTCCCTCTGCACTATTCTCAATGTCCTTGCTGCTTTAAGCTCTGCTTAATTTCCTCTCCTGCGTGTTGCTTCTAACCTGTATGGCAGACAGCGTGAGCCTATCACAGGCACTGCCTTTTCACTGGTAGCCCTGGCTCTTGGTCTGCTGCGGTGCCTCCAGGCATTCAGTGTGGCCAGGGAGCTTGCAGTTCCCTGCCCATCAGATTCGGCTCTTGGGGTGTACAACACCCACACAGCCAAGGACTCTGGCATCCTCTTTTGTCAGTGCTCTCTTCTGGGGTGAGCCTGGCTACAGCTCAACTCTCCAGGTTCTCCTTGACTTCTCTCCACTCCTTTCACTCAGACTGACTAAGTCCACCTCCAGGCAAGAGCTTATAGGGAAGCTCCCCTGAAATCAGATGTTAGAGCTCCCCCTTCTGGTCGGGTGTAAGGAAAATGTTGGATGCTGGTATTACCTGGTAAGGGGACCCCTCCTTGATTCCAGACATGACATCACCCCTGTGAGGGAGGCAATTCCATTGTGGCAGCCGGACTCCTCGGGTGCCAAAATATGGGGTCCATTATTTTGTGTGGAGTATTATATGAGGCCCATTATTCTGAACTAAGCAATATATGGGGCTCATTACACTGTATGGAGGACTATGTGGTGTCCATAATACTGTATGGAATACTATGTGGTGCCCATAATACTGTATGGAGGTCTAAAATGAAAACTTTTGCATCCCCCAGGGCATGTACTGTGCACTGCGAGGATTCACCAGTTTCTGAGCTATTGTAGAATTTGCAATAGATATCACTCATGTAATGTAAGAAGTGAAATCTTTGACATTGTTCTATACCTATATTTCTCTGCTGTATCTGTGCATCATGAATCGTTCTATGTATGAAAACCTGGATCCGGCCCTGGTTTAAGTACCACTGTCTACTCATTGGTTTGTGCTGTTGCATCCTCGTACCTGTTAACATGAGTTCTGGAGGCAGATGCTCTTGGACATCTGTGATAAGCTCATAGACCTTAATAGCTTAGAGATAGCAAGGTATCATGTTATTCAACTTCCTATCACCTGCATGCCATATAAACAGCTTAGGAGGATTAATCTCATTGACACGTTAATTTTAAAAGGTAATTAAACATTTACCGTATTTTTCGGACTATAAGACACACCTTACCATAAAACACACCACATATGCCACAATAAAAAACACTAGAACTATGAAGTTTCCTGCTCTTTGAAAATAAATACTACTTATCCAAAAACCACAACATATACAGGATGCAGTAAAAAATATACTTTAATGTAGTAAAAAATACATTTGGTGACAAATGCCAGTGGAAATGCAATAGAAAAGCAACAAAACAATGTGCTTGTGACCCTAACTGAAGTCATACCAAAACTTATAACTGAAATTATTGATCCCTCACTAAAAGGCTGTTTGGAATTGTGGAGGAGGTTGAAGAAAAGGTCAATCTATGAAATGCCCTATTCTCAAACATATTAAAACATGAATAAAGGCGGGTGCAGCTTAATTAACACCATAATCAAAATCTATTGAAATTTTTAAGCTTTTTTGATATCTTGTAAGCTCTTGATTGTACTTCAGATTGTGGGGAGTCCAGGTATAAAGAGTCTTATAGATTCTATCGATTTTCTATAGATTTTCTGTTCGTTTGCTCAAACAAAAGCTTCTGACTCTTCCACTGTGCAATTCTGTATATTATTTTGAGTGATCCATGGGGGGTCTCAGGATCTGCACCAACTCCAAATTGGACATTTAAGGACCTAGAAAATAAAAAAGCTTAAAAGTTTAGTTACTCCTTAAGACTACGTTTACACTGCTATGTTTTCGGTATAAGTGCTGTACATAAAAAAAAAATGACCGCACAATGTTATACAATAGGACTGTTCAAAAAACGTTTTTTTTACAGACTGAGTGAGGAAAAAACTCACTGCAAGCACTATTCACTACCGTATTTCAGATTAAACTCAGCTACTCAAGTCCATGGGTGTGTAAAAGAATTGGACCTTAAACAGATCAACCATATGGCATCCAGTTTTGATAGAAACACTAGATATACTACCCGGCTTCGCCCGGGTTAATAACTTCTGTTAGCAAAATAGAATGTGTTAACAAAAATTTATTCTGCACACAAAAAACACAAAACAAATACACAGAAATGTAATTATTAAAAGACAAAAGCTAAGCTAATAGAAGCATTTCACAACATATATTTCAACACCAGAGATATTCCACACAGATTTAACTAAATTGACCAAGTAATGTGAAGTAATCTTATACTACTTAATCGAGAGTCTTTTGATAAACAACATTCTTAGTTTTTCCTTCAGGTGCAAAGACGAACAGATTTTTGGCTGTTCCAACTCTTGAACAGGCCACATAAAGTTGACAATGAGAAAAGCATGGAGATTGTAAATTGATTCCAACTACTTTCAAGGACTGTCCCTGTGCCTTGTTGATGGACATAGAAAATGCCAGTCGAACAGGAAACTGGAGGTGTTTAAAATCAAAACGCAAATGAGATGGAATGAGATGAATTGTTGGAATGAAAACATTTCCTTTGGCACATCCTGTCAAAATGGTTGCCTCAATCAGATGTGGAACAGAAAGTTCATTGGCTCTTGAGGAAGCAGCTGCTGTTCTCATGTGTGTCAGCCTTGTTTCTCGGTCTTCACATTTTTCATTGGCCCATAATGCAGCTTTTCTTTTCGCATCAGCTGACATTCGTGCCATGGAATTCCTTTTCTTATGAGGCATTATTGTGGTAAAAATAGTCTGTAACTGGCAGTTTCTATATCCTCTCACTTAGAGATAATGTGACTGACATCAGCCTTTCCACCAACACACCCTAACTGACATGCTATTACCTCACACAATCTTTGTTATACTGATAATGTCCTTTGTTGCCTATATTAACCAATCAGAGCTCAGATTAATTAACTGTAGCAAAACAGAAGCTGAGCTGTGATTGGTTGCTATTGGCAGCATGATAAATCCCCAACCAACAGGAAGCCCTCCCCCCTGGCAGTATATATTAGCTCACACATACGCATAATAGCCAGGTCATGTGACTGACAGCTGCCGTATTTACTATATGATACATTTGTTGTTCTTGTAGCTGGTCTGCTTATTAATCAGATTTTTATTTTTGAAGGATAATACCAGACTTGTGTGTGTGTTAGGGCGAGTTTCATGTGTCAAGTTGTGTGTGTTGAGTTGTGTGTGGCGACATGCATGTAGCGACTTTTGTGAGATGAGTTTTGTGTGGCGGCATGCGTGTAGCAACTTTTTGTGTGTCGAGTTGCATGTGACAGGTTAGTGTAGCAAGTTTTGCGCAGCAAGTTTTGCGCATGGCAAGTTTTGCGTGTGGTGAGTTTTATGTGTGGTGCGTTTTGAGTATGTGCAAGTTTTGTGCGAGGCAACTTTTGCATGTGTTGCAACTTTTGTGCATGTGGCAATTTTTCTGCATGTGCAAGTTTTGCGTGTGGTGAGTTTTCCATGAGGTGAGTTTTGCACGTGTGGCGAGCTTTGCGTGAGCCTAGTTTTGCATGTGGCGAATTTTGCGTGTGGCGAGTTTTGAGTGGCGACTTTTGTGTTTCGACTTTTATGTGGCGAGGTTTGTGTATGTGTGGTGAAATGTGTGCCGAGGGTGGTATATGTGTTCAAGCACGTGGTAGTGTGTGGCACATTTTGTGTGTGTTCATATCCCCGTGTGTGGTGAGTATCCCATATCGGGGCCCCACCTTAGCAACTGTACGGTACATTCTCATCGTTCTCAATCTTTAAGTCCCCCTTGTTCACATCTGGCAGCTGTCAATTTGCCTCAAACACTTTTCCTTTCACTTTTTCCCCATTATGTAGATAGGGGCAAAATTGTTTGGTGAATTGGAAGGAACGGGGTTAAAATTTTGCCTCACAACATAGCCTATGACGCTCTCGGGGTCCAGACGTGTGACTGTGCAAAATTTTGTGGCTGTAGCTGCGATGGTGCAGATGCCAATCCCGGACATACACACATACATACATACATACATACATACACACATTCAGCTTTATATATTAGACTGCAATTCTTTAACATAGGAAATTCTATTTGGTGTTGAAAATTTTAATGACTGCTGATAAAAACAGATGCAATAAAGATGTCATATCAATTCCATAAATATGACAACAGAGATGACAAATTGTCCAATTTGTGTGGTTGAATATCAGACTATTTATATACTTGTGTGACCTTACAACCTTTTGAAGATGTACAGCACCACCTAAAAACAAGAAAATATGTTAAGTAATTGAGTATACATAGTATACACTCCAAATTTTATAGTATAGTAGTAGTATAGTATAGTATACAACTCCACATCAGTATTTGTAAGCCAAAACCAGGAGTGGCTGAAAAATGCAGAAGTGGTGATGTGTTTTTACTATACTTTTTCTCTGATTGTTTCTCACCCGATTTTTGCTTACAAATATTGCTGTAAAATTGTGACCAAATACTGATCGTGTGACCATAGCCTAAACTCAGACTGATTACGCTGCCACCAACCAACAAAATGTAACATTATTACATGCACTATTTGTGCACCTGCCTAGTGCACCTACTGAGCATTTATCTGTAAAACTGGAACAATCAAACGAATGCCAGAGATGGCTTCTTGGTGATGCAGCACAGCAACTTACAAACTTAACAAAATTCCCTAGATAGAACCCATTTATTGAGTTATACACCATAGTGTTCACTTTAAGGACCATGTGAATGCAATGGGCCACTACTCAGAACACCTCTGCACACTTCGGTAGATCCTCTTTAACCCCTTTCTGACCTCGGAAGGGGATAGTACCTCCGAGGTCAGATCCCCTGCTTTGGTGTGGGCTTCGGCGGTGAGCCCGTATCAATGCCGGGACTGCTTTGAACAGCTGACATGTGCCCGCAATAGCGGTGGGTGGAATCACGATTCACCCACCGCTATTAACTAGTTAAATGCCGCTGTCAAACGCTAACAGCTGCATTTAATTACCGCTTCCGGACATCGGGCCGGAAATGAGCGCATCGCTGACCCCGTCACATGATCGGGGGTCAGCGATGCGTCGGAATAACAACCAGAGTTCTCCTTGAGAACTCTATAGTTGTTGATGCCAGATTGCTATGAGCGCCAACCTGTGGTCGGCGCTCATAGCAATGCAGGAATTCAGCTACATAGGAGCGATCTGAGCTTCGCTCCTATGTAGCTGAGCCGATCAAGTTGTGCCAGCTTCTAGCCTCCCATGGAGCATGGCAAAAGTAAAACAAAATGTTTTAAAAAATATGAAAAAAATATATATATAAAAGTTTAAATCACCCCCCTTTCGCCCCATGCAAAATAAAATAAAAAAATCATACCTACACATATTTGGTATTGCTGAGTTCAGAATCGCCCGATCTACAATAAAAAAAATAATTAACCTGATCGCTAAATGGCATAGCAAGAAAAAAAAATTCGAAACGTCAGAATTACTTTTTTTTTGTGGCCGCAACATTGCATTAAAATGCAATAACGGGCGATCAAAAGAACGAATCTGAACTAATATGGTATAATTGAAAACGTCAGCTCGGTGTGCAAAAAATAAGCCCTCACACGACCCCAGATCATGAAAAATGGAGACGCTACGGGTATCGGAAAATGGCACAATGTTTTTTTTAGCAAAGTTTGGAACTTTTTCTCATCACTTAGATAAAAAATAACCTAGACATGTTTGGTGTCCATGAACTCGTAATGACCTAGAGAATCATAATTGCAGGTCAGTTTTAGCATTTAGTAAACCTAGTGACACCATTCTGGAAACTAGACCCCCCAAGAAACTCATCTAGATGTGTGATGAGCACTTTGAAACCCCAAGTGCATCACAGAAGTTTATAACGCAGAGCCATGAAAATAAAAAATCATTTTTCTTTCCTCAAAAATTATTTTTTAGCTCATAATTTGTTATTTTCACAAGGGTAACAGGAGAAATTGGACCCCAAAAGTTGTTGTCCAGTTTGTCCTGAGTACGCTGATATCCCATATGTGGGGGTAAACCACTGTTTGGGTGCATGGCAGAGCTCGGAAGGGAAGTAGTGACTTTTTGAAATGCAGACTTTGATGGAATGGTCTGCGGGTGTCATGTTACGTTTGCAGAGCCCCTGATTTCCCTAAACAGTAGAAACCCCCCACAAGTGACCCCATTTTGGAAACTAGACCCCCTAAGGAACTTATCTAGATGTGTGGTGAGCACTTTGAACCTCCAAGTGCTTCACAAAAGTTTATAACGCAGAGCCGTGAAAATAAAAATCATTTTTTTTCCTCAAAAATGATTTTTTAGTCTGCAATTTTTTATTTTTACAAGGGTAACAGGAGAAATTGGACCCCAAAAGTTGTTGTCCAGTTTGTCCTGAGTATGCTGATACCCCATATGTGGGGGTAAACCACTGATTGGGCACAAGTCGGGGCTCGGAAAGGAAGTAGTGACGCTTTGAAATCCAGACTTTGATGGAATTGTCCGCGGGTGTCACATTGCGTTGGCAGAGCCCCTGATGTACCTAAACAGTAGAAACCCACCACAAGTGACCCCATTTTCGAAACTAGACCCCCCAAGGACCTTATCTAGATTTGTGGTGAGCACTTTGAACCCCCAAGTGCTTCACAGAATTTTATAACGCAGAGCCATGAAAATAAATCCTTTTTTCCCACAAAAATAATTTTTTTGCCCCATTTTTTATTTTTCCAAGGGTAACAGGAGAAGTTAGATCCCCAAAATTGTTGTACAATTTTTCCTGAGTATGCTTATGCCCCATATGTTTGGGTAAACCACTGTTTGGACACACGTTGGGGCTCGGAAGGGAGGGAGCACCATTTGACTTTTTGAATGCAAGATTGACTGGAATCAATGGTGGCGCCATGTCGTGATTGGAGATTCCCTGATGTGCCTAAACAGTGGAAACCCCTCAATTCTAACTCCAACACTAACCCCAACACACCTCTAACCCTAATCCCAACTCTAACCATAACCGTAATCACAACCTTAAACCCAACACACCCCTAACCACAACACTAATCCCAACACACCCCTAACCCTAATCCCAACACTAACCCTAATCCCAACCTTAACCCCAACACACAACCAACCCTAATGCCAACCCTAACCATAACCCTAACCACAAGCCTAATTCTAACCTCAACACACCCCTAACCCTAATATTAACCCTAATTCCAACCCTAACCCTAATTCCAACCCTAAATCTAGTTCCAGCCCTAACCCTAAGGCTATGTGCCCATGTTGTGGATTCGTGTGCGGATTTTTCCGCACCGCTTTTGAAAAATCTGCAGGTAAAACGCACTGCATTTTACTTGCGGATTTACCGCGGATTTCCGGTATTTTTTGTGTGGATTTCACCTGCAGATTCCTATTGAAGAACAGGTGTAAAGCGCTGCGGAATCCGCACAAAATTAAAAAAAATTGACATGTTGCGGAAAATACGACGCACTGTTTCCGCATGGTATTTTCCACACCATGGGCACAGCAAATTTGGTTTTCCATAGGTTTACATGGTACTGTAAACGTGATGGAAAACTGCCACAAATCCACAGCCAAATCCGCAACGTGTGCACATAGCCTAATTCTAACCCTAGCCCTAACCCTAGCCCTAACCCTAACCCTAGTTCTAACCCTAGTTCTAACCCTAACCCTAGGGGAAAAATAAAAATAAATATATTTTATTTATTTCATTATTTTCCCTACCTATGGGGTGACAAGGGGGGCTTTATTTACAATTTATTTTATTTTGATTACTGTGATATCATAACCTATCACAGTGATCAAAATGTACCTGTAACGAATCTGCCGGCCGGCAGATTCGGCAGGTGCACTGCACATGTGCCTGCCATTTTGGAAGATGGCGGCGCCCATCTTAGAAGCCAGACGGACACCGGGAGGGTCCCCGGGACTCCAGCGGTATGGGGGGTGAGATCGGACAGTGGGGGGGACGCCGGACAGGACAGAGGAGACAGGAGGGGAGAGGAAGGCAGCGGAAGGCAGCGGAGCACAGAACGGAGGGAGGAAAGACTGACCACAGTGGCAGATCGCCGATGTCAGTCGGTGAAGGGGGCAGATCGTGGTTTTCAGCCATGGCTGATGATATTACAGCATCGGCCATGGCTGGATTGTAATATTTCAGCAGTTTGACTGGTTAAATATTACAAATTGCTCTGATTGGCTGTTTCACTTTCAACAGCCAATCAGAGCGATCATAGCCATGTGGGGGCAAAGCCACCCCCCTGGGCAGAAGTACCACTCCCCCTGTCCCTGTAGATCAGGTGAAATTGGAGTTAACCCTTTCAGCCGATCTGCAGGGACACGATCCCTCCATGATGCCACATAGGTGTCACAAGTCGGATTGGCACCATCTTTCATGAAGCCTACGTGGCGTCACAGGTCGGGAAGGGGTTAATACTGTAGTTTCTGTAAGTAACTAGTGGTTCTGCAAGCTGAGTCTGACAGGCACTGATGCATTTAAATGCCTGTATGTGCCTTTCTGAATTTGGCGCCAAACTATGTATATGTGCACAATCGACTTTAAACCTTCGGTGGGCCTAAGCTCAGAACTTACCCAGATATGTCTGGTGGCTGTGTGATTGCAGAGATGAGCCAGCCTGGAACATGACTGTTTGACCAAGGGATGATGAGCTTCTAACTGAAGCGTGGTACCACAGGTGACTTGCTGGAGAGCCCTCCAGGTGTGTCCCGTTGCGGGATTCTGGAAATTTTGGCTCCGCGTGTGGCACTCGTCGGAGACATCACACTTCCTTTTCCTTCTAGCTCACACATGTTCTCACAAGATGGTCACTGAACTAACCCTTTCCTGTCAGTCACTTGCTCCCAATTGCTTACACTGCCCACTGGCCTGGAGCTTCATCCGATTCTGTCCAAAATACAGTTCAAAACAACAGAACAGAGTCCATTTAACATAACTCAAGTCTCCGCCAACAGAATACCTGTTTCTATTTCTCCTCACAAAACTAGGGTAACTGTCTTTGAATAAAAATTCTGCACAAACCAGTTTAAGCCAGTCATTAACCAGTTACAGGGGAAAGAGTGGCCTCCTATGGCTGGTGATTTGTCCTGCAGGGAACAGTATTCTCAATGTATTTTCCATGTGAATTACTAATTAAATAGAACAGAGGCTGCAAATTACATGCAAACGGTTAATGGTAGGTGATGCTCAGCGGCATATTACCCTTCACCTCAGACACACATCTATCCCAATGTGAACCGTGAAGTTGGAAACATTGTCACGCGACCCAAAAAAGGACCACTACAGCACTGAAAACTAAAACAAATGGTGATTGGTGAGTATATTAATATACCCACACTACATTCACATAAGTTTAGCCCACAGAGATTTTAATAGGTGTGCTTCCTTAAATTGCTGCTAAAAAGTTAAGCAGATAATGGATTTAAATTAACTGATTGAAGGAGCAGTGGAATAAGCTTAAACCTTAGAAAAAATGTGGGAGAAAAATCATGGATTCTGAGTAACTGGAGATGGTAGATAGATATGTAGATAGATACTGTTAGCACCATGTCGGATCCCTGCTCTGACAGGAAGGATCTCCGGCATGTCACTTCACTCACCCGCACTGCGGTCGGTTCTTCCCTTCGTCATGCTCTGCATGCTTCCAGCCGGGCCTCCAGCCATGTCCTTAGAGCATGCACGCTTTCCCGCCCTCTTAAAAGGTCAGTGTTTGCACTTGCTATTTCCTTCCCAAGCCATATTGCTTCCTCCTCACTTGGGCGGTGCCTGAGCAACCTTCCTATGCTGCAGTCTAAATTGTGTACGGTTGCGTACCAGTCCTTGCTGCACTCTGGTGCAGATCCTGCCTGCGGCACTCTGGTGCCGATCCTGCCTGCTGCACTCTGGTGCAGATCTTGCCAGCTCCATTCTAACACATACTATGCCAGCTGCACTCTGATACGTACTCTACCTGCTGCACTCTGATACGTACTCTGCCTGCTGCACTCTGATTCAGACTCTGCCTGTTGCACCATCCAGTCTGTCCTTCCGGGTCCAGCTGCCGAGCATCCGTTGGTCTGTCCTGGAGTGGCACCTGGCGTTCATCAGGAGCCAAGTCTAACCTCACCATCAGAGACTCTAGTGAACAGTCCGGTACTCGCTTAGTCACACCCCTCCAGGCTCTCTGCGGTCCTAGGCACAGTGGTTCCACAAACCACATCCATGACAGATAGATAGGTAGATAAATAGCTAGTGTCACGGGAGACCTAGGCAGGAAAGAGCTAATAACCCAGGCCCCTGCAATTTCCCTCAGACTAGTGAAACCCTGACTGACCCTCTCCCAGAGTTTACACTGATGGTGTGCATGTCTGGGGCTCCACCCTCGCCCTATCTCCTGTTTCAACCCTAGGCTGAAACCACAACCCACCACCCAGTGAAGAGTCCACACTCCAATACCCACAGTTAGCACAGACAAGGATAATGAAAAAATAAGCACCACGCCGCAGTCACTCAGGAATACACTATAAATGCAAAGGGCAAAACAAATACAAATATAGGAAGGAGCAAATAAGACAAAGGGAAATACACCACCAGCAACGATACTCCAACTACTAGCTCACCACTCCAAACCGAGATAACATGCACAAGACAGAAGCTATAATCAGCGACACCCAATGTTCAGGAGAACTATTTAAAGGCAGTGGGCATGGGCCAGCTTCCAATCCGAGTACCAGGTAATTTAACCCTGGACCAGCTAGATAAAATTTAGCCGACGCCAATGAGTGCATAGTGGTCAAAAGTGGAATTACCGGTGTCTGTCGAACGACCTGGTCTGAACAGCGTCCGACATGACAGTACCCCGCCTTCTACGAGGGACCCCAGGGCCCTCACGGCTTATAGGACCCGGCTTGTCCGGATGGCGGCGGTGAAAAAACCTGTCCAGCCGATCCGCATGAACGTCCGAGGCTGGTACCCAGGACCTCTCCTCAGGCCCATAACCACGCCAGTGTACCAAGTACTGTAAAGTGCGGCGCACTACACGTGAGTCAACCACCTTGGAGACTTCAAATTCCAAATTACCATCCACCAAGACTGGAGGTGGCATAGGCGCCGCGTCCACGGAACCCACCACCTTCTTTAAGAGAGACCTGTGGAACACGTTGTGTATCTTATACACCGTAGGAAGCTCCAACCGGTACGCTACTGGGATGTAGCCCATAAACACAAAAAAAGGAGACTCCCCAGAAGACTCCTGGCGGTGATTATTGATGGCAAACTCAGCCAAAGGAAGGAACGTCGACCACTCCTCCTGGTTATCTGAAACAAAGCAGCGTAAGTACTGTTCCAAATTTTGATTCATACGCTCGGTCTGACCATTTGAATGAGGATGAAACCCCGAAGAATGAGACAACTTGATCCCCAGCCGTGAACAAAATGCTTTCCAAAATTTTGCCACAAACTGAGACCCCCTATCAGAAACGATGTCAGACGGAACCCCATGAAGTCTGACCACTTCCTGCACACATACCTGAGCCAGAGTCTTAGCGTTAGGCAACGAAGGCAAAGACACAAAGTGCGACATCTTTGAGAACCAATCAACAATCACCAAGATGACCGTGTTCCCAGCTGAGGAGGGCAAATCAGTGATGAAATCCATGGAGATTTCCGTCCATTGCTTACTAGGTACCTCGAGAGGAAGTAGTGTGCCAACAGGATGGGAGCGGGGCATCTTAGTCCTAGCGCACGTGGTGCAAGCTGACACGTATGAGACCACGTCCTGTCGGATCTTGGGCCACCAAAACCGACGTGACACCAACTCCAAGGTACCCCTAACCCCTGGGTGGCCAGCCAGGACAGCATCATGATGCTCCGCAAAAACCTTTAAGCGGAGATGAAGCGGTACAAACGTTTTGTTGACGGGAAGCTCAGATGGTACCTCCTCCTGGGCCTCGGCAATCTCAGCCTCAACCTCGGTAGTGAGAGCCAAAACCACAACACCCTTTTGGAGGATGGGTACTGGATCTTCCCGAGGCTCTCCCCCCAGGAAACACCTGGACAAAGCATCCGCCTTAGTGTTTTTAGAACCAGGTCTGTAAGTGACCACAAAGTTGAACCGCGTGAAAAACAATGCCCAGTGAGCCTGCCTGGGAGACAGAAGCTTGGCAGACTCCAAATAAAGCAAATTCTTATGGTCGGTAATAACAGTAACCTGATGAACCGACCCCTCCAAGAAGTGTCGCCATTCCTCAAAGCCAATTTGATTGCCAACAACTCTCTGTTACCGATATCGTAGTTATGTTCGGCGGGCGACAGTTTCTCAGCAAATGTTTCAGGCAAAGGAAACTTAGGCTCAGCAACTTTACCTGTAACTCCGGCTTGCACATTAGACACTGCTAGTCCCTGTTGCTGCACTGCCCCCCTTAACTCAGTGACCTGTAGGGACAGCGCCTCCAACTGGCGGGTTATGGAAATTATGGGATCCATGGAAATAATGTTGGCCGATTATAATGTCACGGGAGACCTAGGCAGGAAAGAGCTAATAACACGGGCGCCTGCGATTTCCCTCAGACTAGGGAAACCCTGACTGACCCTCTCCCAGAGTTTACACTGATGGTGTGCATGTCTGGGCCTCCACCCTCGCCCTATCTCCTGTTTCAACCCTAGGCTGAAACCACAACCCACCACCCAGTGAAGAGTCCACACTCCAATACCCACAGTTAGCACAGACAAGGATAACAGAAAAATAAGCACCACGCCGCAGTCACTCAGGAATACACTATAAATGCAAAGGGCAAAACAAATACAAATATAGGAAGGAGCAAATAAGACAAAGGGAAATACACCACCAGCAACGATACTACTAGCTCACCACTCCAGACCGAGATAACATGCACAAGACAGAAGCTATAATCGGCTACGCCCAATGTTCAGGAGAACTATTTAAAGGCAGTGGGCATGGCCCAGCTTCCAATCCGAGTACCAGGTAATTTAACCATGGACCAGCTAGATAAAATTTAGCCGACGCCAATGAGCGCATAGTGGTCAAAAGCGGAATTACCGCTGTCTGTCGAACGACCTGGTCTAAACAGCGTCCGACAAGACAGCTAGATAGATAAAAAAAGAAAAACAAGAGAAGCACAAAAGAAAAGAGAGTCAGGGTGCAAAGCCCAAAAATCACTGAAAAAAGGCAGAGATACTCACCTGCCCAGGCCTCAAAGCAAATGCACTATCAGGGTGCAGCGGACCCAACTAATTATGGCAGAAACACAAGTGCAATACTAGTGCACAAAAAATTCCAACCAACATATAGCATTATTCACACACGAGTGATGCAGTGCATCTGGCTTACAACCTATTACCAACGCCCATACTTTTAGATCAGGCGGGCTGCCCTGTGCCTCCCAAATGCATCCTGTGTACAAAGCCCCCCCAGGCAGATACCAAACCTCAATTGTAGAACTCCAAAATTCTGAGGCAGCACACTATTTGTAGTGAAAAAATTATAGCTTTTTAATTAGCCCATCTTAGCGACAATTCAGTCCAAAAAGAAGGTTCACATCTTTTTGGATCGAAACATCACTAAGATGGGTTAATTAAATAGTAATAATTTTTTCACTACAAAAGGTCTGCTGCCTCTGATTTTTGGAGAGATAGATAGATACAGAGGCGTAGCTAGGGGTTCAGCTCGGGGGGGCAAAACATGTGAGTGGGTCCGTAACAGGCGGACATATCATTAGTGCAAACTATGCGGCAGCACATGGGCCCAAGAGTTAAGGGGGCCCATTTCTACCTCTAAATAAGGTGCAATTTTGTATTTTTAGAAGTTCTTGGGCTGCAAAGGGCCCATATATTGTTCTTGCACATGGGCCCTTTTCTGTCTGTGTCCACCTGTGGCCCTTAACCAGGTAACCATGATTGTAACTACGGTGGGTATAGGGGAACCTCGGGAGATGACTGCACTGTTTTTGAAAATAAATCTCTAGCACTGATATTACCGCCATACGGTAATACCATATAGTGGTAGATACCAGTCCTGCATGACATAGAGAGATCACAGTACAGTTATAGATGGTGACTTACAGAGGACGTTCTTTCCGGTGGAGCCATTCACTTTTCCCATATTTTCCACCTGGCCCAGACTGACAAACTGTGTATACTATTACTTCAACCTTTTTCAGTCACCGCTCTGTGTATAGAGAGTGGCGGCTGTAACTGATGCCCCAGGACAGACTGACAGCCGGTACAGCACTATCTGCCACCCTGTAGTTAGGCTTCAATGCTTCGTAAGTGCCTACTTAATATTTAGGAGTCCCCCTATGTACAGTAATAATGGCCCCAGCATCGTTGATGAGAGCAGGAGGTCATGTGACGATTTTCTTCTATTGAGAGAAGTCAAACTTGTCTAGTCTACACATGCAAATAGCAAACATGGTCGCATGACCACCTGATCACACCAGTGGTCTTGGGGTCTCATGACGGCAGGTGCACCCCATCATGATTTGGCAGTCTGTAGAGTGACTGCAGACAATTATCCCAAGCCTTTAATAACTTAAAGGGAACCTGTCACCCCCCCAGGGCCTATTAAGGTAAATAATAATTTATGTTTTTTATCCCTAATAACGCTGAAATATTCATGATCATAAATTGTGCGCCATACCTGTATTTAGTCCGGGGGGGTACGTTTTCTCCCCCTGACTCAGCCGCCTCGCAGCCATTCATCATCCCACCGAGCACTGCCTCCTTTCTGTCTTGTGCCGTCACCGGCGCTCTGCAATTATTTCTTGGGCATGCACAGTGCTCGCTGCCCTGGAACTTATATCAAGTGACGTAAGTAGATCGCACAGCGCCAGATTCCCAGCCCCGCAGTGTGAATAAATCATAACACACTGCGGGGCGGGATCTCGGTCCTCCGCTACACGCAGGCGCGATATCAGTACATCAGCTGATGTGAGTTCCAGGGCAGCGCACACGGCTCATGCCCGAAAAATGAGAGCCCAGCCCAGGCATCAGCGCCCGGTGGGATGATGGACGGCTGGGAGGCGGTTGTGTCCGGAGACAAAAGACGTACCCCCCAGACTCATACAGGTATGGCACGCAATTTATAAAAGTGAATATTTCAGCGTTATTAGGGATCAAAAACATAAGAGCCACCTTCACAGAATGCAGCCTTAGTGCTGCTGAAGGTGGCTGGCTCTATTACCTTAATAGGCCCTGGGGGGGTGACAGGTTCCCTTTAATAATTTAATTATAAGCAATTTATTCTTATAATATAGAATGCAGCCCGTGGTTACTGTATTGTTATACTTGTTAGGGGGCAGACAGACGGACGTATTTCTCATGTGAGGATCACATTGCAATCCTCGGACTGACCGTCAGCTCTCCTGACCTGAGGCTGACAGTTGCATAGTAATTTATCACGCTGTCAAGCTTATGTCAGGAGAGGTGTCAGTGCCAGTCCGAGGATTGCAATGCGATTGTCGCATGAGTTATACAGTGTCTGTCTGTGCCCTTATGTTAATACTTATCCTTGTTATAGTAATATTAACCTTCTTTGCTATGCTTGTTTTACTAATACTTATAAAAGACCCAGCTCGCAAAAATAAAAAGCCCCCGACCGCCCCATCTTCAGCCCCCAAGACAGCAACTATTAGGGTATGTTTCCAAGGGGCGTATTGCTTGGGTTTTTGCTGGGGATTGGATGTTGTGTACATCTGCAGCGTCGAAACCGTAGCTTCCAGATGTTACAGCATAGTGGAGGGGATTTTATGAAATCCCATCTCCACTATGCGTACACAGACACAGGAGGCAGACCTGCGTAACCGGACATGTGGCACGTCTTTCTAGACAGCAGCGTGTCTATTTATCTTGTGGAGATGCTCCATCTCTACAAGATAAATAAAACAGTCTACGAATAGGATGCAGTGATTCCACCTGTGTTCAATGAATATATGCGGAATCACCGCGTGTACAACAGGGGGCAGCGCTTTGGGCGGAGCAGGGTATCTGCTGCATCCAAAGCACTGCCAATACACCTCGAGGACACATAACCTCACCAGATACCCTCACATATGATGGAGTGAATATCTCATAACATTAAACAGTATAATAATAATCAGCCCCCCAGTGCCCCCTCACCCACGTCAGCCCTCACAATACCCTCAAACTCTCCCATTCACCCCCAGTACCCTGTCCCCCTCCCACAATACCACCATCCTCTCATTCACCCCCACAGTGCCCTGTCCCCCTGCACACCCACAATAATCCCCATCGTTTCACATTTACCCCACAGAGCCCTGTCCTCCTCTCCCACTTCAGCCCCTACAATGCCACAATCTTCTCACATTCACCCCCACAGTGACCATGATATGCCTAAATCGAATTACTCTAATAAATTTCATCCCCACTTACTGATGAAGTTTTCAGGCAGACAGTGAGGAGAACCAGGAAGTGTCCAGATAGATGCAGGGAGGGCACTAGGACCCAGCGTGCCTCAGCCAAACCAAGCGTGCACACACTGCACAGCCAGAAAGGAACTGCAGCAGCTGCTGCCAGCCAGGAAGAGATTCCTCAGGTGAGACCACATTGCACTCTGCAGGGAGGGAGGCTCTGCAGCCGCCATTGTGCTGCTCTCTCCCACACACCTCAGACTCGGCAGTGGATCTCCCGGTGGGCCCCTTCAGGTGACTGGGCCCGGGGCAATGACCCCCTCTGCCCCCCCAGTAGCTACGCTACTGAATAGATAGATAGATGTTTTTCTTGTTTGAGAGATTTTCATCCTTTCTTGCTTGGAAAATTGCTCCAGTTCTGTGAGATTTTTTGAGGTCTAGGCACAGATTTTCAATGATGTTCAGATCAGGGGACTGTGGGATTGTAAAACCATCAGCTACCTTCTGAGGTAGTCTATTGTGGATTTTGACAAGTGTTTAGGATCATTATCCATTTGAAGAAGCCATTCTCTTTTCAACTTCAGCTTCTTTTACAGATGATGTTATGTTTACATCAAGAATTTGTTGAAATTTCATTGAACCCATTCTTCCCTCCACTCGTCAAATGTTCCCCGTGCGTTGGCTGCAACACAACCCAAAAGCATGGTTGATCCATCTCCATGCTTAATGGTTGGCGAGATGTTCTTTTCCTAAAATGCTGTGCACTTTTTTCTCCACACATACTTATTGTCGCCAAAGAGTTCTATTTTAACCTCATTGGTACACAAGACTTGTTCCCAAAATCTATCAAGCTTGTGTAGATGTTCCTTTGCATACTTATGATGCTGAATTTTATGGTGAGGACACAGGAGAGGTTTTCTTCTGATGACTCTTCCATGAAGGCCATATTTGTGCAGGTGTATCATAACTCCAGAATCTGCTAAATCTTTCTGAAGGTCTTTTGCAGTAAAGCGGTGGTTCTGATTTGCCTCTTTAGCAATCCTACAAGCAGCCCTCTCTCAAATTTTGCTTACTCTTCCAGACCTTATCTTGAACTCCACTGTTCCTGTTAACTGCCTTTTCTTAATTACATTCCGAACTTAGGAAAGGGCAACTGGGTTTTGCTATCCTCTCATAGCCTTCTCTTGCTTTGCGGGTCTCCATCATTTTCATTTTCAGAGTGCTAGGCAACTGCTAAGAAAAAAACCATGGCTGCTGTTTTTTGACACAAGGTTAGAAGAGGCTGAGTTTTCATCAAGTAGGGAAAGTTGGATCACCTGGACTTTCCTAGTGATGATAGTGAACATAACCATAAGCCTAACAGGGTAATTAAGGTCTGAAACCTTGGTCAAAGTTATCCGAGCACACAAATCTCCAAGGGTGTCCAAACTTTTGCATTGAAAAGGAAAATGTATTGCTGGCACATCCCTCTGTGAATGTCACAGCTGTAATTCAACTTCTACCTGTAATGCTGGACACCGGACAACTACAGGAATACGGGTACACACCAAAAAAGGTATAATCAAATAATGTCAAAAAAGAGAAAAGGCATGCACCTCTCCCCCGCTGTACCCATTTTAAAGGACTGAATAAAGGACTGTTTTAATTTGGATGGTGAATGCCACCTTTTTTCATCTTTTTGGAAACTTTTGCATTGGCCCATTTCCATTTTTGTATTTTTTAAAGTGAAAAATATATTGTGCCTAAATACAAAGGAAATATGTCATCTTTAACTTTAGGCCTTTTGGAGTTTATTTCAACTTCAACTTCCTTAACTGTTCACAATTGCAGTAATGATGGACAGGATTACTGTAAGGATGGATAGATGAAGATGATAGATCGATCGATAGATAGATGATAGATAGATAGATAGATAGATAGATAGATAGATAGATAGATAGATAGATAGATAGATCTTTTTCTGCAAGGGTCACAGAACAAAAGCTACAAAACCAGGTGAATGACTGCCCTCTGCTGCATCAGTAATGTGGGCTTAGCTTCATCTATTGCTGTGAAAAACAGGATATCTCCATGCCTGAGTCATGGTGATAAACAAATAGTGCAATTAACACACCATTGAACCATAAAAGCAACTTTTATTCATGAAATCTAAAAACGTGAGTAAAGTAAATAAAAGCAAGGTTGCCTGCATAAGGAATACACTAGGTAAGTATTTCAAATTAACCACATACCACATTCTTATTAAATTATAAAATTATAACTTTCTAGATGTTTTGGCAAATGGACTATCCAAGTAACAGAGTTGATATAACCAGTAAAAGTAAAACGAGGTAGCCATGTAAGTGGATATATGAATACAAACGCCACATGAACTGATGTAGCAGCCAAATGGATAAAGTGCAGTGCAGTGCAGGTATGTATGTATGGGCAGCACGGTGGCGCAGTGGATAGCACAGCAGCCTTGCAGTGCTGGAGTCCTGGGTTCAAGCCCCACTAAGGACAACATCTGCAAAGAGTTTGTATGTTCTCTCCGTGTTTGTGTGGGTTTCCTCCGGGTTCTCTGGTTTCCTCCCACATTCCAAAGACATACTGATAGGGAATATAGATTGTGAGCCCCAACTGGGACAGCGACGATAATGTGTGCAAACTATAAAGCGCTGCGGAATATGTTAGCGCTATATAAAAATAAAGATTATTATAGTGCACATTTATCTATCAAATGAACTATAAAGCAAAGCTATGGTACTATGGTAGCAGAGCAAGTGAAAAAGCTAAGTAAAAAAGAAATCATACTAGTAGTGATTGCATAGTGCAATACGTAGAACAGAGTATACACATCAAGTGTTTGGGCTGCTGCTAGTTAGTGACACAGTGTTGTACTGCAGAATAGACAATTCATGTGGCATGTCTACAAACGAAGGCTTAACAGTACCTAGTGACATCCATCTGTAGCTGTGGAATCTGCAGAGTGCACTCAGTACGATGGATGTAGTCAGATCTCTTGGGACCATAGTTGCAGCTTCCCTCACCTATGTAATATGCTGTAGTTTGCAGAGAAGAGATTAGTGTAGATGTTGGAGAAATACTAGGTGAATGTGCTGATATATGATGATTCATTAGATCACACCAGATATTACAGTATTTACATTCAATAGAGGAATAATTGGCAATTAGTTTCTGCTGATACGTTTTGTTGAATTTCAGTGTTTGCAAGGGTTAATCGTGCACTGAACCAGTCTCTGCCCTCAAGAAGCGGATTATCTGCATGTTATAGGTTCAGCCAGGCAGCAGTCTCAGTGATGTTAGTGCCAACAGCACAGTTTACATTCAGCTACTATCAGCTTCATTGAGAAAAAAGAATGAGATCAGTAAATTGAGCGTGGACCCCGATGGATGAATGATTGGACAGATTGTATGGGCTGGTGCTTATCAAGAAGAATGGAGATGGATCTATATGCTATGAATGCGATTTGTGCTGAGCAGCAAGGACCCGAGACATTTCAGCACCGTGGACCTCTTGTTCCCTCTGCTGCACACAGTACACAGCACAGCATCACAGCCTCCTCCAGGCATGGTGACACCAGTGACAAAGACTGACTGGTATTATGTCTCCTCTGTGCCATTGAGGTTTGTAAGCATTGTTGAGACTACCTGTGTGTGTAACTGAACCCTGTGGTCTTTCACTCACCCCCTCCCTACTGTGATGTCACAGACATTTTCCTAGACATTGGAGGAGCTGGTTCTATAAAAAGCCTTGTACTGGCTGTCTATCCCTTTACTTCTTCTCTGCAGGCTGGAAGGAACTTAACAAGAAGTTCACACCTTCTGTTTTCAACTGAGTTGCTTTCCTGTTACTGAAAATGTGTAAGCCAGTTCAGAGCTGACTTTACGATGGACCTTAGCTTGAACTTGCCAGTAGTTTGCTGAACATCTGAACTGTTTGAAGACCTTTCCATTTGTAGAAGAGTTAAAAAATGACCTCCCCTCCAATGAATGTGACAGAAGATGGAGTTGGGGTTTTTGCTCCTTTTGGAGAAGGTTTGCTTTGGCAGAAGAATGTGACTCAAACTTCAAATGTCACTTCACCGATTCCCCATAGATTTGTGCAACCTCCCTGGCGTATAGCCCTGTGGTCATTGGCATATGGATCAATGGTGGCCATAGCTGTATTCGGTAATATCATTGTCATGTGGATCATATTGGCTCACAAAAGAATGAGAACAGTGACAAACTATTTTCTGGTGAGCTTGGCTTTCTCTGATGCATCAATGGCTGCCTTCAATACCTTGGTGAATTTTATATATGCTCTTCATAATGAATGGTATTTCGGAGAGGCATATTGCAGGTTCCACAACTTCTTCCCAATTACAGCTATCTTTGCCAGCATCTACTCCATGTCTGCTATAGCTGTGGACAGGTGAGTTAGCTAACACAACTCCACTTGAAAAAGAGTGCACTTCTGTGAGACAAATGTAATAGCTTCATGATAATCTAACATTTTACATTGACACAAACGTCGTCCGTCGCCAATATTATATTGTCATCATCATAAATATTAATAAGATTCAGATACTATGCAAAAGGAGTAATGTATATGAAAAAAATAAAGTTATAGTTTAATTGGGACATGCATGAATTAATCATATTTATTAGACTACAACTGGAAAATAGAGCAAGTACATAGTAAACTATAACATTTACCATTTAAAATATTTTTATTTTATGTTCTTTTTATATACATACCAATAGCTTGGGATTATTGCAACAAGTGCTATGTATAATTTTTGTAAAACGATAATTCTGTTTTAATTTCAGAGTGTCCACAGTTTAAAATAATAATTTAAATACATTTCTAAAAATGTATGCATCACAGTGTGCTGGCTCTATATGCATTTTATTTTTTTACCGGAGAAAAGATTTGATACGTGTAATTGTATTTGACATTGCAATATAGCTGGCATATTAACATTTGATGGAGAAAATTAAGCAATACATTGATAAATATGGCTGGCAACTATGTACTGTATTTTGTAACATATGGTATACATTTTTGGTGCATGCATCTCAATATCTATAATAATTTATTAGTTTGCAAATAAAAGAACAATTATAAAATTCACATTAATTTAATTCTTGTAACTTACTATAAACCCGAGCAATGATTGCTGGTTAAATATAATCTTACCGTGCATTACAGTATGTGCACCTGTAATAGATTACTGCTACGAGACCACTAATAATTCACTTTGTCCCCTTCAAGCAATTTCGAGACATCTGATGTAGAGAAGCAACATTTGCAGATATGAGCTATACAGATACTCGTAAAGTGGTATTGCAGATCATAAATGTTTGCGAATGAACTGCAGAAAGTAAGATGAGCCTTTAGGAAATCTAAAACTTTGCATATGATATTAGTGCTACTATCATTTTGCATGTTTAACATTATACAATTTTTAACAAATGTGGCATTTGTGACATTTTTGAATAACTGAATGAGCCATCACATTAATAAGTTACATTGCTGCATATACTGTAGCTCCATCCATATGTAAATATGCTTAAGGGGGTTATTTGGTATAGGAATACATTCTTCAGATCCAAGGAATCCTGTGTTAATAAATTAAGGTTTATTGTTAGGAACCGTCCTCCAGAAGATACAAAAATATCTCTAATTCTTTTGGTCCTAACACAACCATGTATAACCTTTCTTGATGCACATGTGCTCTGTGTAATGCTTTATTTCTCCTGCAGAGGTGATGTAGGTAAATTGTATACGTTCTGCTTGGTTCCTGCTCAAGTCATTGATGAGGGTCACTGCAGTTACAAACCCTATGATCATTCATTTGTGAGGAGACCATCTAAAAAAAAAACATTTGACATGTCATGATGACAAGTCAGAAGTTATAATTGGTGAAGGTCTGGAAACTAAGACCCCACAAATTGGCAAAACAAAGTGGCAAAGTCATTCAACTGAATGCTGTGCCCCTTATTTCCTAATTTGTTCTCCTCAGAGGATTTATTGTATATGAAAATCACAGGTGGACACAGACTAAAATGGGCCCCGGTGCAAGATCGATATATGTGCTCTTATAATGTACAATTCCACCTGCTTTTGAAGTGGAAGCGGTGTCCTTTCCTCTTTGGCCCGTTGAGGCCACACAGGTTGCACCAATGACATGTCTGCATCATGCTCTTGTTTCTGACCAGAATGAACTAGAGTCTGTAGACTTTCTATGGATCCACAAAGCTCTTGTTCTACTCTCAAAGGAGAGCTGATAAACATTTAAGGGGCTCAACACTTAGCTGAATGCATTCATCTATTTGTTTCAAAAAAACACCTAGCTATCATTTAGGTATGCAATGTTTGACAGAAATGGAGCTCATAGAGGGAGATCCTACTTTAAAAAAATTATAATCTGAACATCTCTGCTCTACTTTTACAGCGGAGGTGCTTTAACCCCTTAGTGATGGAGCCAAATTTTTTAAATTTGACCAGTGTCACTTTATGTGGTAATAACTCTGCAACGCTTCAACAAATCCCAGTGAATTTGATATTGTTTTTTTGTGACACATTATACTTTATGATAATCATAAATTTAGGTCGATATGTTTTGTGTCTAGTTATAAAAAAATATCAGAAATTTGAGAAAAATGTAAAAAAATTAGCAATTTTCAAACTTTGAATGATTATCCCATTAATCCAGAAAGTCATACCACAGCAAAACATTAATAAATAACATTTCCCTCATGTCGGCTTTACATCAGCACCATTTATAAAATGTTCTTTTATTTTGTTAGCATTTTAGGAGGTTTAAAAATGTAGCAGTAATTTTTCATTTTTTCAAGGAAATTTACAAAATTTATTTTTTTAGGGACTTAGCCATGTTTGAAGTGACTTTAGGGGTCCCATATATTGGGAAACCCCCAAAAGTGATACCATTTTAAAAACAGCACCCCCTGGCATATTGAAAACTGCTGTCAGGTAATTTATTAACACTTCAGTTGCTTTTCAGGAATTAATGCAAAGTAACATGACAGAAATGAAAATGTGCATTTTTACCACCTAAATGCCGCTAACTTCTGAACAGGTTACAACAGCCGGCAGACTCTTAGGCCGCTATTTGGTCATGAATTGCCAATCGCAAACATCAGGACCACAAAATCATGATCTGAGGGCACCAATTGCGATTAGGAGGAAACCCCCACAGTCTGTATTTATAATGATGTAGTCACTATTGAAAGCAGCATCTAAGGGGTTAATCAGATTTGGACAGTGCCAAAACTAATCGTGGCTGATGCAGCAAGTTGTCAGCTATAGTGGACAGCCCACAGCTGCTGGATTGTCACCTGTATGGGGGTGCTATTCTCTAATATCTCAGGTCAGTTAAAAGACGTATTGGCTGTCACTAAGGGGTTAACATGAGAGGACTTGCTGGTCATCCCCCAGGCATTTAAAAATTCCCCATCCCACATTCTTGTGATTGGTTCAGAGAGGCCAAACATAAATGCAGTATAGATTAGAAATAGTCTGTCCCTTTACAATTTTAGGCATTCAAGGGAACTTGTCACCAACAAAAATGCTACTTATCTGCAGATATACAGTAATCTTGAGCTTAGTACTGGTTTAATCACGTTTGGCAGTGGCTATGTGCACACGTCAGGATTTTGTCAGGATTTTGTCAGGATTTTGTCAGGCTTTTGTCAGGCTTTTTCCTCAGGTTTTGTAGCCAAAACCAGGAGTGGAACAATTAGAGGAAAAGTATAATAGAAACATATGCACCACTTCTGCATTTATCACCCACTCCTGGTTTTGGCTACAAAACCTGAGGAAAAAGAGTGACAAAATCCTGACAAAATTCTGACAAAATCCTGACGTGTGCACATACCCTAACTGAAGGGAGAAAATTAAAGGCAACCAGTCAGCAGGATTGTGCACAGTAACCTACAGACAGTATCAGATCAGCACCGTTATACTGATAAAAGTGATATCTTGGTTGATGAAATCCATCTTGTGGCTGTTGTTTAATCCTTATTTTCAATTTTCAGTTAATGAGATTCTCATGTTTTAGGGCGGGGCTGTGGGGGGACTTCGTGTAGTGCTGTGCTTAGCTATTAACACTGATTGCTTCTGACAGGTCACTGACACCTCAGTAACCTGCCCCCTATTTTATATAATAAATATTATATATATTGAAAAAAAAATCACCTTCAGCAGGCAGGCGCCGGCAGCATGATCGCATATATAATGTGCATTTAATTCTTTAATTTGCTTGTATAAATAAATTCATTAAAAAAAAAAATCTGTCTCATAATGGCACCGGCACCTGCACAGTAGGAGCTATCAGCGGTCCCCTAGCTGCTACTGCTTAGGTGTTGGTGGCGCCATCTTGCTAGAGAAAAGCAAAAGTTGTCTCCACTAAGATAGTGCCGGCCACGCCTGCGCAGTAGCATCTATCGGCGATCCAATAGATGCTATTGCGCAGGTCCTGCCAAATTGGAGAACGAGCATATCATGAACTCAAAAATGAAAATCAAGATTAAATAACAACCACAAGACGGATTTTATCAACCCAGGTATCATTTTAATCAGTGTAAAGGCACAGCCATGTACTGTCTATATGTTACTGTGCACAATCCTGCTGACAGGTTCCCTTTAAGTTATACTCATCCTTCCGGCCTTTGGGGTGGTGCTGACCAGACAGGTTCACCTTTGCACTTGCACCATTGATCATTAGGCACTTATTACCCTGTTGCTGGTACACCACTTGTTCTTCTTTGTACCACTTTTGGTAAGTAGTAACAAATGCATACTAGCTTCCAATAAGATCTGCAATTTCACCCTTGTCAATGTAACTAAGATCATTACGATTTGTCAATTTTCTTGCTTTCAACTCACTAACTTTCAGAGCAGACTGTTTGCATCCTAATATTTTCCTCCCCTTGATATGTGTCATTGTCACAAGATGATCATTTTTATTCACTTCACTTGTCTGTGGTTTTAAGATTATGGCTAGTAGGTATCTATATGACTAAGGCAATAAAATGTTAGCATTATTGGTATTAATGTAATCATTAAACCATTCACCTACAAAAAATGGTATTTAAGTAAACACAATCCTCGGATCAGAAACCATATTAACAATCCATCATACCATATACCCAATGATAAGGGAGGCTGCAATCTCCAAGGATGCTTTCATAGAACATCACCACACAATAGGAGAAGAAAAGAGTACAAAAAGTCCCAAATAAAATAGTATAAATATTTATTCAAAAACATATACAATACAAAAAAGTAGTGATAATCAATTGGAGACAAAGCAAGATAGTGAATATCCCAGGTGTAGAACACCGGGTCCACCTAAATTCTAGTGAATGGGGAGGCAGACAATAGCAGACAATAGCAGCAAATTAAATAAAGTGCAAATGCAACCCAACCATGAGTGTTCCCATATTAATATAAGTCTCAATTAGGACAGAAACACACACAGTCTAAAGCTCACCTAGTATCAGGTAAACATCACAAGTTGTCAGATGTAAAATGAGCAATTAGAAGCAGTGAGTGATAAAATCAAAACTAGGAAGTCATATATAGACAACTAAGAAAAATATGTATGTCATTTTAAGGGAACAAGAAGTTTTTTAGATGCGCCTAAAGGCCTAAAGCTGCCCTTACCCATATTCTCCACCTGGGGACCCAGTGAAGCAGCCCCAACGCGTGTTTCACATGGGCTTCCTCGGGGGGCGGAGAAAAAATGCTATTTACCTGCAGGTACAGTGGTTATTTACAGTCAAATAGAATTTTAATCATATATGGTAGGTGTAACTGGAGGCACTGCACGACTACAGTCATCAGGGTGGTCCAGAAAGCTGTGACCGTAGCATGACAGACATATGTGGGCAGTGAGGTCTGTCACTCAAGGTGCAGGGGAAGTGATAGCATCATTCTAAGGCCGGAGTAACAAGAGCGTAGAGAATCGGACCAGTCAATGACTCTGATCTAAGTTTGATCAGAGAGTTAGTTTAGAGAATTGTGGGATAGGTGAGGAGTAGATGGATAACAAGACTTCCCCATGTTCTATATTGTGTGGGTCTGCTGAAATCTGACTGCAATCAAATGTTATTTGAGTACAGGCCAATGTTTTCCATTCACCCATAGACTTGAGTAGCATTCAATTTGAGCGGCAAATCTCAGCATGCTGCGATTTTTTTTCCCATACTGAATTGGCATGAGAAAAAGTTGCTGTTCTGCGCTGTCCCATTGTATAATATTAGTCCAAATGCTATCTGATAAAACATCGAATACCACTTATCTGATGTATAGGCTCGTGTGTTGTGATCCGCTTTTTGGCTCCCCTGGTGGTGGCTGGTGGTACTGGAGACTTGTGTGTGCTTTTCTGCCTCAGCTCACCTGCTTCCATCGGTTTTGGGAGTTCCCTATTTAGCCTTGCTCTCCAGTCACTTCCTTGCCGGTCATCATTGTAACCTGAGTCATTCAGTTGCATGTTCCTGCTACTAGTCTGCTGATCAGCTAAGTGGACTCTTGTCCTTAGGGTACCGTCACACAGTCACATTTTGATCGCTACGACCGTACGATCCATGACGTTCCAGCGATATCCATACGATATCGCTGTGTCTGACACGCAGCAGCGATCAGGGATCCTGCTGAGAATCGTACGTCGTAGCAGATCGTATGGAACTTTCTTTCGTCGCTTGATCACCCGCTGACATCGCTGGATCGTTGTGTGTGACAGCGATCCAGCGATGTGTTCGCTTGTAACCAGGGTAAACATTGGGTTACTAAGCGCAGGGCCGCGCTTAGTAACCCGATGTTTACCGTGGTTACCAGCGTAAACGTAAAAAAAACAAACAGTACATACTTACATTCCGGTGTCTGTCCTCCGGCGTCTCAGCTTCTCTGCACTGTGAGCGCCGGCCAGCCAGAAAGCGAGCACAGCGGTGACGTCTGACGTCACCGCTGTGCTCGCTTTCCGGCCGCTGTGCTTACACAGTGCAGAGAAGCAGAACGCCGGAGGACAGACACCGGAATGTAAGTATGTACTGTTTGTTTTTTTTACGTTTACGCTGGTAACCACGGTAAACATCGGGTTACTAAGCGCGGCCCTGCGCTTAGTAACCCGATGTTTACCCTGGTTACCCGGGGACTTCGGCATCGCTCCAGCGCCGTGATTGCAACGTGTGACCGCAGTCTACGACTCTGGAGCGATACTCATACGATCGCTGCAACGTCACGGATCGTGCCGTCGTAGCGATCAAAATGGCACTGTGTGACGGTACCCTTATTGTTTTGTTTTTCTTGTCCAGTTTACAGTTTTGTCATTTCCTGTTACTGGAAGCTCTTGTGGACTGAAATTGCCACTCCTGTGTCATGAGTTGACACAGGAGTCTTAAAGTAATTTCAGGATGGGTTTTTGAAAGGGTTTTTCAGCTGACCGTGAAGTCCTCTTTTGTATCCTTCCTCTATCTAGTAAGTGGACCTCGCTTTGCTAAATCTACCTTCATACTGTGTATGTCTTTTCCTCTGAACTCACCGTTAATATACGTGGGGGCTACTATCATCTTTGGGGAATTTCTCTAGAGGTAAGCCAGGTCTGTTCCTTCCTCTTCCAGGCGTAGTTAGTTCTCCGGCTGGCGCGTGGCATCTAGGCAGCCGTAGGAATGCTCCCTGGCTACTGTCAGTTGTGTGGTAGATTTAGGTCACGGTCAGCTTGAGTTTCCATCACCCGAGAGCTAGTCTGTTATTTTTGTGTTTCTGATGTTCCCATGCCATTGGGGAATCATGACAGTATGACCGGCCGCTGTTAAAGTAATTGGCAGAAGAAAGGAGAGTATAAGAAGTCTGTAGATTTTTTTTTTTTTTTTTTTCCTCTCATGTTTGCTACTTAGTTGGCTCAGTTGTATTTCTGCTCTATTTACAGCCTTGCCTTTCTCTCCTTCTAATCCTTGAATGGCTCTGATCTCTCCGGTTTAAGGATGGACCCTCAGAGTTTGGCTGCAGGTTTAAATAATCTTGCTACGAAGGTTCAGAATTTACAAGATTATGTTATACGTACTCCTATTTCTGAACCTAAGATTCCTACACCAGAGGTATTTTCCGGAGATAGATCTCGGTTTCTGAATTTCAAATGTAATTGTAAATTATTCCTTTCTCTCAGACCTCACTCCTCTGGAGATCCTGTTCAGCAGGTTAAGATTATGATTTCTTTGCTGCGAGGTGACCCTCAAAATTGGGCATTTTCATTGACACCAGGGGATCCTGCGTTGCTCAATGTGGATGCGTTTTTTCTGGCTTTAGGGTTGCTGTATGAGGAACCTAATTTGGAGATTCAAGCTGAAAAAGCTTTAATAGCCCTGTCTCAAGGGCAAGATGAAGCTGAGATATACTGCCAAAAATTTCGTAAATGGTCTGTGCTTACTCAGTGGAATGAGTGTGCCCTAGCGGCTAATTTCAGAGAGGGCCTTTCTGATGCCGTTAAGGATGTCATGGTGGGGTTTCCTACGCCCACAGGTCTGAATGAGTCCATGACAATGGCGATTCAGATTGATCGGCGTTTGCAGGAGCGCAAACCCGTGCACCATTTGGCGGTATCTTCTGAAGGGACGCCAGAGAAAATGCAATGTGACAGAATTCTGTCAAGAAGCGAGCGGCAGAATTATAGGCGCAAAAATGGCTTGTGCTTCTACTGTGGTGATTCCGCGCATGTTATATCAGCATGCTCTAAACGTACTAGGAAGGTTGACAAGTCTGTTTCTATTGGCACTTTACAGTCTAAATTTCTTCTGTCTGTAACTCTGATTTGTTCATTATCAGTTATTACCGTGGATGCCTATGTGGACTCTGGCGCCGCTCTGAGTCTCATGGAATGGTCCTTCGCCAGGCGCTGTGGGTTTGATTTGGAGCCTCTGGAAGTTCCTATACCTCTGAAGGGTATTGATTCTACACCTCTGGCTTGTAATAGACCACAGTTCTGGACGCAAGTGACTATGCGTATGACTCCAGACCATCAGGAGATGATTCGCTTCCTCGTGTTGTATAATTTACATGATGTTTTAGTACTTGGATTACCATGGTTACAATCTCATAACCCAGTACTGGACTGGAAAACTATGTCTGTGTTAAGCTGGGGATGTCGGGGGGCTCATGGGGACATACCTTTGGTTCCTATCTCGTCATCTATTCCCTCTGAGATTCCTGCATTTTTGTCGGATTTTGGGGATATTTTTGAAGAGCCTAAAATTGGTTCTCTCCCTCCCCACAGAGAGTGTGATTGCGCCATAGATCTGATTCCAGGCAGTAAATTTCCAAAGGGTCGTTTGTTTAACCTATCTGTACCTGAGCATGCTGCCATGCGAGAATATGTTAAGGAGTCCCTGGAAAAGGGACATATTCGTCCTTCTTCATCACCTTTAGGAGCTGGGTTTTTCTTTGTCTCTAAAAAGGATGGCTCGCTGAGGCCTTGTATTGATTATCGACTCCTGAATAAAATTACTGTCAAATATCAGTATCCGTTGCCGCTGCTTACTGATTTGTTTGCTCGCATAAGGGGGGCTAAGTGGTTCTCCAAGATTGATCTCCGTGGGGCGTATAATTTGGTGCGAATTAAGCAAGGGGATGAGTGGAAAACCGCATTTAATACGCCTGAGGGCCACTTTGAGTATTTAGTAATGCCTTTCGGCCTTTCTAATGCGCCTTCAGTTTTTCAGTCCTTTATGCATGATATTTTCCGTGAATATCTGGATAAATTTATGATTGTGCATTTGGACGATATTTTGATTTTTTCTGAGGACTGGGAGTCTCATGTTCAGCAGGTCAGGAGGGTTTTTCAGGTCTTGCGGGAGAATTCTCTGTGTGTAAAGGGTTCTAAGTGTGTTTTTGGGGTTCAAAAGATTTCCTTTTTGGGGTACATTTTTTCCCCTTCTTCTGTTGAGATGGACCCTGTCAAGGTTCGGGCTATTTGTGACTGGACGCAGCCTACTTCTCTAAAGGGTCTTCAGAAGTTCTTGGGCTTTGCTAATTTTTATCGTCGATTTATAACTGGTTTTTCTGGTGTTGCTAAGCCTCTTACGGATTTGACTAAGAAGGGTGCTGATGTTGCCAATTGGTCCTCTGCCGCTGTTGAGGCCTTTCGGGAACTTAAGTGCCGCTTTTCGTCTGCCCCTGTGTTGCGCCAGCCCGATGTCTCTCTCCCCTTTCAGGTTGAGGTCGATGCTTCCGAGATCGGAGCGGGGGCGGTTTTGTCGCAGAAAAGTTCCGATTGCTCAGTGATGAGACCTTGTGCGTTCTTTTCTCGAAAATTTTCTGCCGCCGAAAGAAATTATGATGTCGGTAATCGGGAGCTTTTGGCCATGAAGTGGGCATTTGAGGAGTGGCATCATTGGCTTGAGGGTGCTAGACATCAGGTGGTGGTTTTGACTGATCACAAGAATCTGATTTATCTTGAGTCTGCCAGGCGCCTGAATCCTAGACAGGCGCGCTGGTCGTTGTTTTTCTCTCGGTTTAATTTTGTGGTCTCATATCTACCAGGTTCTAAGAATGTGAAGGCGGATGCCCTTTCTAGGAGTTTTGAGCCTGATTCCCCTGGTGATTCGGAACCTACAGGTATCCTTAAGGATGGGGTGATATTATCCGCTATTTCCCCAGATCTGCGACGTGCTTTGCAAGAGTTTCAGGCGGATAGACCTGATCGCTGTCCACCTGGTAGACTGTTTGTTCCTGATGATTGGACCAGTAGAGTCATCTCGGAGGTTCATTCTTCTACGCTGGCGGGTCATCCTGGAATTTGTGGTACCAGGGATTTGGTGGCTAGATCCTTCTGGTGGCCATCTCTGTCTCGTGATGTGCGTGTTTTTGTGCAGTCTTGTGATGTGTGTGCTCGGGCCAAGCCTTGTTGTTCTAGGGCTAGCGGGTTGTTGTTGCCCTTGCCTATTCCGAAGAGGCCTTGGACGCACATCTCGATGGACTTTATTTCTGATCTTCCTGTCTCTCAGAGGATGTCTGTTATCTGGGTGGTGTGTGACCGTTTTTCTAAGATGGTTCATTTGGTGCCATTGCCGAAGTTGCCTTCCTCGTCTGAGTTGGTTCCTTTGTTTTTTCAAAATGTGGTTCGCTTGCATGGTATTCCTGAAAATATCGTTTCTGATAGGGGTACCCAGTTCGTTTCTAGATTTTGGCGGGCATTCTGTGCCAGGTTGGGCATTGATTTGTCTTTTTCGTCTGCCTTCCATCCTCAGACTAATGGCCAGACGGAGCGAACTAATCAAACTTTGGAGACGTATTTGAGGTGTTTTGTGTCTGCGGATCAGGATGATTGGGTTGCCTTTTTGCCGTTGGCGGAGTTTGCTCTTAATAATCGGGCCAGTTCTGCCACTTTGGTTTCCCCTTTCTTTTGCAATTCGGGGTTTCATCCCCGTTTTTCTTCTGGTCAGGTGGAGTCTTCGGATTGTCCTGGAGTAGATGCTGTGGTGGATCGGTTGTATCGGATTTGGGAACAAGTGGTGGACAATTTGAATTTGTCCCAGGAGAGGACTCAGCGGTTTGCTAACCGCCAGCGTCGGGTTGGTCCTCGCCTTCGTGTTGGGGACTTGGTGTGGTTGTCTTCCCGTTTTGTCCCAATGAGGGTTTCTTCTCCTAAATTTAAGCCTCGGTTCATCGGTCCCTATAGGATTTTGGAGATTATTAACCCTGTTTCCTTTCGTTTGGACCTTCCGGCATCTTTCGCTATCCATAATGTGTTCCATCGGTCGTTGTTGCGGAGATACGAGGTGCCGGTGGTTCCTTCTGCTGGGCCTCCTGCTCCTGTGCTGGTTGAGGGTGAATTGGAGTACGTTATAGAGAAGATCTTGGACTCCCGTATTTCCAGGCGGAGACTCCAGTACCTGGTTAAATGGAAGGGCTATGGTCAGGAAGATAATTCTTGGGTAACTGCCTCTGATGTTCATGCCTCGGATTTGGTTCGTGCCTTTCATAGGGCTCATCCAGGTCGCCCTGGCGGTTCTTGTGAGGGTTCGGTGCCCCCTCCTTAAGGGGGGGTACTGTTGTGATCCGCTTTTTGGCTCCCCTGGTGGTGGCTGGTGGTACTGGAGACTTGTGTGTGCTTTTCTGCCTCAGCTCACCTGCTTCCATCAGTTTTGGGAGTTCCCTATTTAGCCTTGCTCTCCAGTCACTTCCTTGCCGGTCATCATTGTAACCTGAGTCATTCAGTTGCATGTTCCTGCTACTAGTCTGCTGATCAGCTAAGTGGACTCTTGTCCTTATTGTTTTGTTTTTCTTGTCCAGTTTACAGTTTTGTCATTTCCTGTTACTGGAAGCTCTTGTGGACTGAAATTGCCACTCCTGTGTCATGAGTTGACACAGGAGTCTTAAAGTAATTTCAGGATGGGTTTTTGAAAGGGTTTTTCAGCTGACCGTGAAGTCCTCTTTTGTATCCTTCCTCTATCTAGTAAGTGGACCTCGCTTTGCTAAATCTACCTTCATACTGTGTATGTCTTTTCCTCTGAACTCACCGTTAATATACGTGGGGGCTACTATCATCTTTGGGGAATTTCTCTAGAGGTAAGCCAGGTCTGTTCCTTCCTCTTCCAGGCGTAGTTAGTTCTCCGGCTGGCGCGTGGCATCTAGGCAGCCGTAGGAATGCTCCCTGGCTACTGTCAGTTGTGTGGTAGATTTAGGTCACGGTCAGCTTGAGTTTCCATCACCCGAGAGCTAGTCTGTTATTTTTGTGTTTCTGATGTTCCCATGCCATTGGGGAATCATGACACTCGTGTGAGTGAGTCCGAATTGTGTAGTGAGCATTGACTGTTAGAGGGGGGGTTCGAACATCCATTGTATGCCACAGTGACATCTGCATGACAGTGTCACAAGCATGGTGGTATAAAGGTTAAAGCACATACATTGGCTGATGAGACAGTACTACTCTCATCAGCATATGCCTGCTTTCACTGATAGCAGCGACAGCAGGTGTACAATGATGACAGTATTTATCAGCCATTGCTTGTGCTATTAATAAATACATTTTAAAAAAATGACGTGACGGTGCTTCTATTTTTAATAACCAGAGCAGGAAAAACCAACAGCTGTGGGCTGCAACCCTCAGCTGTCAGCTTTATCATGGCTGGTTATCTAGAATAGAGAGGTCCCACGCCATTTTTCCAAATTATTTAAATCCATTTTTGACCACCAGTCAAGCTAAAGCAGACAGCTGGGGACTGGTATTCTTAGACTGGTAAGGGGCCATGGATATTGGCTCCCCAGCCTAAAAATAGCAACCGACAGCTGCCCCAGAAAAGGTTCATCTATTAGCATCTAGATGCGCCAATTCTGGTGCTTTGCCTGACTCTTCCCACTTACGCTGGTGCGGTGGCAAGTGGGGTAATAGGTTTAGGGTTGATGTCAGCTGTTTTACGGATGTTGAAATCAAGCCAAGGGGTCAGTAATGGAGAGGCATCTATAGGACAACCCCATAGTTAGATTGTAAAAAAATAAAAAATAAAGTACTTTGTTTGAAACAAAGACACTGACACCTTTATTTGAAATAAAAATAAAAAACAAAGTTATACTCATCTTTACACCTAATCCAATGAAGCCTATGTCCCCTGTAAAACAGCAAAAATAATAAACAACCATATTCCTTGCCTGTCCTATGTGAAGATATCCATACTGTCCCATGCCGTAATCCATCTATGCTACATCTGGTTTTCAAACTGGATGGGGCATGATGCGACTGTTCAGGTTGAAAATCAGGAGACACTAAACTGCTGAGAACACAGCTTCAGTGGCAAGTGGTGACGTCATAGAGCTAACTGCTCTCCAAATCATCCAGATCATCTTCTCATTGGACAGATGAGGAATATGATTGATTATTATTTTTTGTCTTTTAAAGATGACATGGGCATCAGAGGATTATCTTCACTTCGTACATGTGAGGAATATGGTGTTTTTTTATTTTCTGACTTTTATAGGGGACATGGGCTACAGTGGTACGTGCATAAAGGTGAGTATAACTTTTCTTCTTCACTTATATTTCAAATATAGTAGTCAGTGTCTTTATTTCAATTAAAGGACTTTATTCTGGATGGTTTTTTTACAATCTAACTATGGGGTTAGTAATGGGGGGTCTTAGAAATACCTCCCCATTACTATCCCCTAGGCTTGATGTTAGCAGCAATAAAACAGCTGACATCAATCCAATCCTATTACCCCACTTACCACCGCACCAGGGCAAGTGGAAAGAGACAGGCAAATCACCAAAATTGGCACATCTAATAGATGCACATTTTCTTGGGTGGTTGTGGCCTGCTATTTTTATGCTCGGGAGGGGGTAGGGCTATATCCATGGCACCTTACAAGTCTGAGAATACCAGCCCACAGCTGTCTGCTTTAGTTTGGCTGGTTGTCAAAAATGTTGCGGACCTCAAGCAGTTTTTTTAAATTATTTAAGTAATTTAAAAAAAATGGCGTGGGACCCCGCTATTATTGATAACAAGCCATGATAAAGCTGACAGCTGAAGGTTGCAGCCTGCAGCTCTTGGTTTTGCCCACTCTGGTTATCAAAAATAGAAGAGACCTCATGTCATATTTTAAAATGTATTTATTTATAGCACAGGCACCGTCTGATGAATAATCTCATCATCATACACCTGGTCTTGCTACTATCAGTGACAGCAGGCATATGCTGATTAGAGTAGTACTCTCATCAGCTGATGCCTGTGACCTGTTGTAACCTGTTTACTGCTGGTCACAGTTGCTGGCTCACATGCTGTCCTCTGACAGTGTGGGAACCACATTTCACTTACCGCTGATCAGAGCCGTCAGTGTTTCTCATGCTGTCACACAGATGACAGGGTGGAAAAGACTCGAAGTTCGGGGTGCTGAACCCAAACAGTAACACGTACTTGGAGAAGTCCACGTTCGGGATCTGTGCACTTACACTAGGTGTTTGGTATGGACCCCGAATTTTGCTGATTGGGTTGGCCATCACTGCTCTTAACCCTTCCTGTCCTGCATAGCACAAATGTGGTATGGTAAGTGGGACATACAAAAGTAGCTGTCAGCTGTGACAACTAGTTCTTACAGATGAAGGGATCAATCCACTGCAGATTGACTTTGAGTCAAATTTATTGGAATTCTCTAGTGTGCTCTTTTTCGAACATGTTGCATTTCAATCTGCCAGAATCACAAAATAAAATGCAATTTTCTTTAACAAAATTCTGAATCTTTGTCTAAATTGCTAATGATATTTTGTGGCA